>NW_019944749.1:13432-19072 GCF_002910315.2 Salvelinus sp. IW2-2015
AAGAAAAAAAAAGAAGTGAAAAAGAAGAACTACGAAACAGAAATGAAAAAAAAAAAAAATGATTATGTTTTTAAAATTGTATGAACTGCCTTCATTTTGCTGGACCCCAGGAAGAGTAATGGGGATCCATAATAAAAACAAATACAAATGTAGAATTAACTAGGGCCTCTTCAGTTTGTAATCAGGTTAGAATTAGATTTGGGCCTCTTAGTTAGGAATGATGAGTGATGTAGAATTAGATTGCTCTTTAGTTGGAATGATGATGTGATGAGAATCGATTTGGCCTCTTTAGTTATAATGATGATGATGAGAATTGATTTGGGCCTCTTAGTGAATGATGATGTGATGTAGAATTAGATTGGGCTCTTAGTTTGAATGATGATGTGATAGAATTAGATTTGGCCTCTTTAGTTAGTAATGATGATTGTGATATGAGAATTTGATTTGGCCCTTAGTTTTGAATGATGATGTGATGTAGAATTAGACTTGGACGTTTTTTGTATAATGATAATGTTGAATTAGATTGGGCCACTTTAATAGTATAATATGATTGCTATGAATTGGACTTAGGCCGCTTGAATGTAATGAGTTAAAGTTAGGGCTGCTTTACTGTACAGCGATTCTGTGATGTCACTGTGGGTTATTGCCTGGATTCAATACGATCGCTTTCTGTGGACAATGCACGTTTAAAGAAAATGCTACACTTGTGGACAATGCAGGTTTTAAAGGAATGTCCTCTTGTAGAACTGCAGTTTAAAAGCAATGCTACCTTCTTTAGACATGCAGGTTTAAAAGGCAATGCACCTCTTGTAGACTGCAGGTTTTAAAGGGCAATGCTACCTCTTGCTAGACAATGCAGTTAACAATTAAAATTAATTTACAATTAAGTCATAATCTGCAGAGTTTACCTTGAATGTGAACGAGCTAATCTTGCCTTTAAAACCTGCGCTGACATCAAGAGGTAGCATTGCCTTTAAAACCTGAAGTATCTACAAGAGGTAGCATTGCCTTTAAACCTGCAGTATCTACAAGAGGTAGCATTGCCTTTAAACCTGCAGTGTCATCAAGTGGTAGCATTTTCTTTAAAAACCTGCATTGTCCACAAGTGGTAGCATTTTCTTTAAAACTTGCATTGTCCACAAGCGAGATCGTATTGAATCCAGGCAATAACCCAGTGACATCACAGAATCGCTGTACAGTAAAGCAGCCTAACTTTAACTCCATTACAATCTAAAGCGGCCTAAGTCCAATTCCATAGCACATCATCATTACTAACTAAAGTGGCCCAATCTAATTCAACATTATCATTATAAACTAAAACGTCCCAAGTCTAATTCTACATCACATCATCATTCCAAACTAGAGGCCCAAATCAAATTCTACATCACATCATCATTACTAACTAAAGAGGCCCAAATCGAATTCTGCATCACATCATCATTCCAAACTAAAGAGGCCCAAATCTAATTCTACATCACGTCATCATTCCTAACTAAAGAGGCCCAAATCTAATTCTACATCCTGATTACAAACTGAAGAGGCCCTAGTTAAATTCTACATTTGTATTTGTTTTTATTATGGATCCCCATTACTCTTCCTGGGGTCCAGCAAAATGAAGGCAGTTCATACAATTTTAAAAACATAATACATTCACAAATTTCACGCCACATTATGTGTCTTCAGGCAAATACTCTACCACTACCACATACCTACAGTGCAAATTCCATGTGTACATGTGTGTATAGTGTGCATGTTATTGTGTGGGCATCCATGTGTCTGTGCTTATGATTGTGTTACTTCACAGTCCCCGCTGTTCCATAAGATCTATTTTTATCTGTTTTTTAAATCTGATTCTCCTGCTGCATCAGTTCCTTGATGTGGAATAGAGTTCCATGTAGTCATGGCTCTATGTAGTACTGTGTGCCTCCCATAGTCTGTTCTGGACTTGGGGACTGTAAAGAGACCTYGTGGCATGTCTTGTGGGGTATGCATGGGTGTCMRAGCTGTGTGCCAGTAGTTTAGACAGACAGCAAGGTGCATTCAACATGTCAATACCTCTCAYAAATACAAGYAGTGATGAAGTCAATCTCTCCTCCACTTTGAGACAAGAGAGATTGACATGCATATTATTAATATTAGCTCTCTGTGTACATCCAAGGGCGAGCCGTGTTGCCCTGTTCTGAGGCAATTACAACTTTCCTAAGTCCTTTTTTTGTGGCACCTGACCACACAACTGAACAGTAGTCCAGGTGCTACAAAACTAGGACCTGTAGGACCTGCCTTGTTGACAGCGCTGTTAAAAAAAGGAAAAGCAGAGCTTTATTATGGACAGACTTCTCCCCATTTTAGCTACTGTTGTATCAATATATTTTGACCATGACAGTTTACAGTCCAGGGTTACTCCAAGCAGTTTTATCATTTCAACTTGCTCAATATCCACATTATTTATTACAAGATTTAGTTGAGGTTTAGGGTTAAGTGAATGATTTGTCCCAAATATAATGCTTTTAGTTTTAGAAATATTTAGGGCTAATTTATTCCTTGCCACCCATTYTGAAACTAATTGCAGCTCTTTGTTAAGTGTTGCAGTCATTTCAGTCGCTGTAGTAGCTGACATGTATAGAGTTGATTCATCCGCATACATAGAAACTTTACTCAAAGCCAGATAGTAAAGTTTGAAAAAGTAATGGGCCTAGACAGCTTCCCTGGGGAATTCCTGATTCTTCCTGGATTATGTTGGAAAGGCTTCCATTAAAGAACACCCTCTGAGTTCTGTTAGACAGGAAACTCTTTATCCACAATATAAATCACATCATCATTACAAACTAAAAAAGGACCATTCTAATTCTAAATCATCATTACAAACTAAAGCGGCCCAAGTCTTATTCCACTTCATCATGACAAACTAAAGCGGCCCAAGTCTAATTCCACTTCATCATGACAAACTAAAGCGGCCCAAGTCTAATTCTAAATCATCATTACAGACTACAGCAGCCCAAATCTAATTCTACGTCACATAATCAACACAAACTAAAGAGGCCCAATTGTAATTCTAAATCATCATTACAAACTAAAGAGGCCCAATTCTAATTCTAAATCATCATTACAAACTATAGCGGCCCAAGTCTAATTCTAAATCATCATTACAGACTACAGCAGCCCAAGTCTTATTTCACTTCATCATTACAAACTAAAGTGGCCGATGTCTAATTCTAAATCACCATTACAAACAGAAGCAGATCAAGTCTAATTCTAAATCACCATTACAAACAGAAGCAGATCAAGTCKAATTCTAAATCACCATTACAAACAGAAGCAGATCAAGTCTAATTCTACATCATCATTAGAAATTAAATAAGCCCAAGTCTAATTCTACATAATCATTACAAACTAATGTTGGCAAAGTCTAATTCTACATCTCATCCTCATTACAAGATAATGTTGCCCAAGTCTAATTCTACATCACATCATCATTACAAACTAATCCGTCCCAAGTCTAATTCTAAGTCAAATTATCACGACAAACTACAGAGGCCCAAGTCTAATTCTACATCACATCATCATTACAAACTAATGTTGCCCAAGTCTAATTCTAAGTCAAATTATCCTTACAAACTAAAGAGGCCCAAGTCTAATTCTACATTACATCAGCATTACAAACTAATCCGTCCCAAGTCTAATTCTAAGTCAAATTCTCATTACAAACTAAAGAGGCACAAGTCTAATTCTACATTACATCAGCACGACAAACTAAAGCGGCCCCCAAAGTCTAATTCTAAGTCATCATTACAAACTAAACCGGTCTAATTCTACATCACCATTACAAACTAAATCTGCCCAAGTCTAATTCTACATCATCATTACAAACTAAGGCTGCCCAAGTCCAATTCTCCATTACACCAACATTACAGACTACAGCAGCCCAAGTCTAATACTACGTCCCATAATCAACACAAACTAAGGGGGCCCAAGTCTAATTCTACATCACATCCTCATTACAAACTAAAGCATCCCAAGTCTAACTCTGACTCCCCTTTTCTCTCCAGACCCTCAGGGACTTAGATGGCCATGAGGAGAGGAATGCCCAGGTCCAGTTGGAGAAGGCCAAGGTAGGCCCCAATCTAACTACCTCGATCCCTTGTTTCTATCTCCTTCCTTACTTGGTCTCAGAGCATTTCATATTATTCTGTACGTAAATCTGAGACACTAAATCTGGTATTCTATGTATTAATTTGTGGATGTCCATTATCCATTTCGTATGATATGTTGCGAATTGCAAAACCTACAGTATGTTACGTATTTGAAAAATGTATGCTATGTTTTGAATTACAATTTGTTTAGTCTAATGTTAGCTAGCTGGCTAACGTTAGCTTGGCTAGGAGTTAAGTTTAAGTTTAGGAGTTAGGTTAAAGGGTTAAGGTTAGGGGAAGGGTTAGCTAAAAGGTTTAAGGTCAGTGTTAGGGGAAGGGTTAGCTAAAAGGTTTAAGGTCAGTGTTAGGGGAAGGGTTAGCTAAAGGGTTAGGGTTAGGTTAGGGGTTAAGGGTTACACTGTAACCTTTTGAACGTGTAGAAGTCTCTGGCCTCGAAGGTGACAGCCCTGGCCTGGTACTGGGGATGTTGTCGTCGTCTGCCGGTATGGTAATAGAAGTTACACGCACAGCAAACGCCACAGGCTTGTACTGGTTAAACAGAGACGACAATGCAGCTTTGTACTGGTTAAACCAGAAGACAGAAACAGGCTTTGTACTGGTTAAACAGGAGGAGACAACAGGCTTGTACTGGTTAAACAGGAGAGACAACAGGCTTTGTACTGGTTAAACAGAGAGACAACAGGCTTGTACTGGTAACAGGGAAGACAATAGAAGTTACACCGCCAGCAAACGCCACAGGCTTGTACTGGTTAAAAAGAGAGACAAACAGGCTTGTACTGGTTTAAACAGAGAGACACCCAGGCTTGTACTGGTTAAACAGAGAGACGACATCAGGCTTGTCACTGGTTAAACAGAGAGACAACAGGCTTGTACTGGTTAAACAGAGACGACAACAGGCTTGTACTGGTAACAGGGAAGACAACAGAACGTACTGGTAACAGGGAAGACAACAGACGTACTGGTAACAGAGAGACAACAGACGTACTGTGTAACAGGGAAGACAACATGCTTGTACTGGTTAACAGAGAGACAACAGGCTTGTACTGGTTACAGAGAAGACACAACAGGCGTACTGGTAACAGAGAGACAACAGGCTTGTACTGGTAACAGAGAGACAACAGACGTACTGGTAACAGGGAAGACAACATGCTTGTACTGGTTAAACAGAGAGACACAAGGCTTGTTACTGGTTTAACAGAGAGACAACAGGCTTGTACTGGTAACAGAGAGACAACAGGCTTTGTACTTGGTTAACAGGGAAGACAATAGAAGTTACACCGCATGCAAGCAAACGCCACAGTGCTTGTACTGGTAACAGAGAGAAACAGGCTTTGTCTTGGTAACAGAGAGACAACAGGCTTTGTACTGGTAACAGAGAAGACAACAGACTTGTACTGGTTAAACAGAGAGACAACAGGCTTGTACTGGTAACAGGGAAGACAATAGAAGAGTTACAACCGCACAGCAAACGCCACAGGGCTTGTACTGG
>NW_019944749.1:19097-34760 GCF_002910315.2 Salvelinus sp. IW2-2015
AGGTGAGAAGATTTGCCCCTGGCAGCACACGGGGACCCAGGGGCCTTGACGCAAAGCTTGGCAACGTTTCTTTTCTTTTATTGGTGTGGCCCACCAGAACTTACGCTGGAATATGAATACTCTCAAGTGCGAACCTACGCCCGGATTCGGTGACAGGTGAGGCGAGAGGAGTGTTCCCCAC
Source organism: Salvelinus sp. IW2-2015 (assembly GCF_002910315.2). Classification (NCBI taxonomy): domain Eukaryota; kingdom Metazoa; phylum Chordata; class Actinopteri; order Salmoniformes; family Salmonidae; genus Salvelinus; species Salvelinus sp. IW2-2015. Next base: position 19,279 of record NW_019944749.1, read on the forward strand.
AGAAGGACTTGGGACCTTCTTGCCTTTGGTGCTAACAAACAACATTTGCAGGACCTCCCTCCAGGGTCCCTGTTTTCGATGGCTTGAGCTTGGTTTCACGGTATCCTCCACTTGCCACGAGATCGGAGCACGATCTTAGCGGCCGGAAAGGACAGTTCATTCAGTATCTTCTCGAATGGCAGAGAGTTAGATTCGTGACAAGGCGTCCGGTTTGAGATTTCTTCGACCCGGGTCTATAGGTGAGGATCAAACTGGAATCGGACTGAAAGAAAAGAGACCATCGAGCTTTGTCTGGAATTCAACCGCTTCGCCATTGCTGTATATACTCCAGATTTTTGTGGTCCGTAAAGCCACTTGAAACGTTGAGAAGCCACCCTCGAGCCAGTCTGATGCTCCATTCCTTCAATGCCATTCTTAACCGCTAGGAGTCACGATCCCCCAACATCGTAAATTCCTCTCGGCCGGGGCTTAAGCCGTTGAAAGAAGAAGCGCGCAGATGAAAGCCTCTTGTCTTCAAACCCTCTGAGACAGGACAGCTCCAACACCAACCTCTGATGCGTCTACCTCCACCCACAAAAGGTTCATCCGCCGTCGGTAGTGTCAGGATGGAGCAGAGAGGAGTCGCCGCTGCTTTGAGTCCATTGGAAGGCCGTTCTCAGCTTCTCTTCCCCACAATAACCTTGTGTATGCCACCCTTGAGTTAACGCTGAGAGAGGAGCTGCCACCGAGCTGAGTTCTGTGAACTTTGCGGTAGAAGTAGTTGAAGGCCCAAGGAAAACGCTGAACTTCCTTAACGGACTTGGGAGGGCCATTCTTTGCTACCGCCCCTACCCTTTTGGACCATCCTGGACTCGGACCGGGTTCCACTACAAATCCCAGGAATTGTACTCGAGAGGAATGGAATTCACACTTTCAGGTCTAAACGTACAAATGGCTGTCTAGAAAAAGGCGTTGAGCACTTGTCTGACATCTTAGTGTGTTCTTGAAGGGAGCTCGAAAGATGAGGATGTCATCATCCAAGTAAACAAACACGAAAAAATGTAAGCATATCCCTAAGCACATCGTGTTCATGAGCGCTTGAACACAGCCGGGGCGTTGGCTTCAGGCCGAAGGGCATCACCAAGTATTCGTTTTAGTGACCAGTAGGCGTTGTTTGAAAGCGGGTCTTCCACTCGTCAACCGGGTTTGATCCGCACAAGAATGGTATGCGCTTCCGCAAGTCAAGCTTAGTGAAAGACCACTGCCTTCCTGGAGCAGCTTCCACCAAGGCTTGTGGCCATAAGGGGTTTGCTGGGTAGCGTTACGGACGTGTTATGGCATTAAGTCCCCGGTAGTCGATGCTAAGGACGTAATCCCCCGTCTTTTTTGAGGCCAACAAAGAAAAACCCTGCCCGCCGGTGAGTGGTAATGACTGCATTGCTGGCCTGCGGCCAGAGAAGTCCCTTGACTGTAGTATCCATAGCAGCTCGTTCGGAGCGAGATAGGGAAAAGATCCGACCCCTGGGGGGGCAGGTGCCCGCGAAACAGGTCGCATGGCGGCAATCGTAAGGGTCTATGGGTCGGTGGTCATTTTCGGTGGCCCTCCTGTTTGCTAAATTACCGGTTTGAAGGTCATCGGGTAACACTCGTTGAACTCGGGACAGGTCGACTGGATTCTTAAAGAGTACTCTGGGAGGGAACTCTGGGAACTTGGTTGAAGTGATACAGTTGCTTGGCCACGTAGGACGCCCACTGTGCTTGATAGTAGCCCACAGACCAGTCGATGTGAGGGTAGGGTTATGGCTGTCTGAAGCCTAGGCGGTAAATCCAAGACGAGAGGGAACTTCGGAACACGAGGTACAGATGAAAGTTCATCACCTTCCTGGTGGTGGGACAACTGAAAAGTCGCGATACGGGCTAACGGGTAGTGACACGAGTGACAAGGTCCAATCCCAAAGGGCTTCCATCACAACGTTAGTAAACCTCTTATGGGTCAACTTATGAGGTCAGAGGGAACGGCCATTCTTCCTCTCGCCCCAGACACCATCCATGAAGTTTACCTGTCGGACCTCCAGAGCTTCTACCTCAGGCTTGAAGGGGAGCTTCGTGGATTTTGTCCCAGGAAAGTGGTAACTGGAATGAGCATGGCGAGTTGATGGATGGGAGGAGGTTATGGTTTCCCGTTACAGTCCTCCCAGGCCTGCACGGGGAGAGTGGCTCGCTTTCCCTGAGGCCCGGGACACTGTGGAGAGGAAATGGCACCGGTTCTTGCCGCAATTATAGACAGCGATCGCTCCCTCATTCCGGCGGTCTCTCCTCATCCTGGGAGATGCGTCCAACCTGCATGGGTTCGAGTGGAGTCAGCGAAGATAAAAGGTGGAGACTCGGGAGCTGGACCGATAGGAGCTTAGGGTGAGAATCTACGGTTTGAGCTCTCTCTCTCTCAGACGCTGGGTCTATGCTGAAGCCCAACTGTATCAGGGACTCGAGGTTGTTTCTGGGGTTCTTCTGAGTGGCCAGTTCATCCTGATTCTTGGTGTCTGGAAGACCTTTCAAAAAACACACTGTGAGCGCCTCGTTCGTTCCAGCACTCGTCTGCTGCCACCGTGTGGAAACTGGATTGGCATAGTCCCGTTCACGCTGCGCCGACCTTGGCGGAAGATGTCTAGGAGCTGTTTGTTTCGGCTGCATGTCAGCGACTGCTGGTTTAGGAACCTTGAAACACTCGCTTGAATTCTTCAGCAAAGGTAAGGAGTAGTCTGGCACAGCAGGGACTTTGGCATCCCACACATGCAGTAGCCAGGCCTAGGGCCTTTTTCCGACAGTCAGGGTGATGAATATATGCTATCTGTCGGAAGCCCGGCGTCGGTGGGAAACGACGAGCTTTCGGTTGCAGCTCGAAGGTAGATGAGAACATTGGAGTGAAAAAACCCCTTACAAACACTCGGTATCACCTGAGAACCGTTGGGAGGCGGCCAGACAAGGTTCGCCATTGGGGTTAACTTGCCCACGGGCACTTGATATCTGCATATGAACTGGAGCAGAAGCGGTTGCAGGAGAATAGTTGATCCGAGAAATCTGCTTTATGGACAAGTCCATCATCTCCGACAGAAGTTTCGGAGAATGTTCCAGCCACGAAGCGCCTTCTGCTGAACCAGAGTCAGGCTTCCGTGGCGTTGGACCAGTCCCCTTCGTTGTTGGGACAGCATTGGGAAAAAAGTCCTGGGTACTGGTGCCTCTGGGGTTCATATTATATGGGCTCAGTGTTTCTGTCAGGACCCGGTGCGAGAAAACAGTCACTAATAATTGGCAGAACCCAGAAGATGAGGCAGACACAGCAGTACTAGAGAGGAGGTTTAATAAAGGAAAAAATCTTCAGGCTCAAATTATAAATCCCACAAATTAGTCGGTAAGAACAGCAGCGGAAAAAACAAAAACCTCAAAAGCTAAATCAAAAAAAATTAACAAGAACAAAACCAAGAAGCCTCTGGAAAAATCCAACTAGAGTTAATATATGTTCACAAAGGCTGTGGCTGTTGGGTGCTAACATACAAAACACTGAGCAGGAACTGTTAGAACAGCACAGGGTCTTAAATACCTAACAAGGAATGACTTTACAAGGTGCAAACAATAATTAGAGCCAAGAAAAAACAAAAATGTACAAAAAAGGTCCAATGGGACATTCTAGTGACCAAAACCATAATTAAGTTCCTGGCCAAAAACCTGACATTAATGGGTATCTAAGATCGTACGTATCCATATATATATTTTTTGTATGCTATTTTAATAATGAGAATTAACCAATGATATCAGGCTCACACCCATCCATGATACAACACCTGTGATATACCTTTTGTATTCTTTTGACAGATATTAAATGAGTCATCCTATGCAGTTGTTTTCATTTATAACCCTGCATGAAGGCGGTATAATATTAATTTGCATCTTGAGTTCCATAGTGTGCTGTTCTACTCCGCTAGTCCAGCACCTCGGCTCTAAATAGTGTTGCCGTTTCTTCTGTCTCTAGATTTAAATTCTGTATTAACTAACACAACGTTTGCCATTGGAACAGCCAGGAGTGACGGATGCTCTTCTTAATGGGCCTTCTGTACACCCTAATGTAGGATATTTCCATAAAAATCTGCCGTTTCCAGCTACAATAGTCATTGACAACATTAACAATGTCTACACATGTATTTCTGATCAAGTTGATCGTTATTTTAATGGACAAAAAATATGTAGCTTTCTTTCAAAAACAGGACATTTCTAAAAATGACCCCAAACTTTTAACCAGTAGTGCTACATATTAACCTCGACACTAAACGCGCTGCCCCCGCACATTGACTTGGTACCCGGTACCCCTGTATAAGCCTCATTACTAACCGGTGCCGCGCACATGACTCTGTACCCGTTACCCCCTGTATATAAGCTCATTACTAACCCGGTGCCCCCTCACATTGACTCTGTACCCCCGTTATATAGTCTCATTACTAACCGGTGCCGCGCACATTTGACTTATTAGGTACCGGTACCCCCTGTACGTATAGGCCTCTATACTAACCTGTTGCCCTTCCGCACATTGACTTTGGTACCGGTACCCCCCTGTATATAGCCTTCATTACTAACCGGTGCCCGTGTCACATTAGACTCTGTACCGGTACCCCCCTGTATATAGCCTCATTACTAACCGGTGCCACCCACACATGGACTCTGCTACCCCCTGCTATTTTTAAAGCCTCATTAACCTAAACCGGGTGACCCGCGCACCATTGACTCATGTACCGGTACCCCCTGTATATAGCCTCATTACTACCGGTGCCCGCGACACATTGACTCTGTTACTGGGTACCCCCTGTACATAGTCCTTATTACTAACCGGTGCCCCTCACATTGACTCGTGACCGGTCTCCCTTCTGTTATTATAGTTCTCATACTAACCAGTGTCCCGCACATGACTCATTTTACCGGTACCCACTTGTATATAGCCTCATTTACTAACCGTTTGCCCCCACCACATGACTCTGTACCCCCTGTATATAGCCTCATTACTAACTCGTTGCCCCACACATGGACTCTGTACCCCCTGTATAAGCCTCATACTAACCGTTGCCCCCACACATGGGACTCGTACCCCCTGTATATAGCCTTCATTACTAACCGCGTGCCCCCACACACTTGACTGTGTACCGGTATCAACCTGTTATATAGTCTCACTATTGTTTATTTTGCTGCTGCTCTTTTACATTACTTTAGTTACTTTTATTCTTATTCTTTACCCAAAACAATTTAATCTGCAATTGTTGGTTAAGGGCTCGACTTTGATTCAGCAGGTTCACTGTCAAGGTCTACTACAACCTGTTGTATTTTTCAGGCATTCACTGTTGAGGTCTACTACACCTTGTTTATTCAGCATTTCACTGTGAGTCTACTACACTCTTGTATTCTAGCATTTCGCTTTGAGTTCTACTACACCTTTGCTAGTAGCATTTCACTGTAGTCTAGTATCACCTGTTGTATTTCATCATTTCCACTGTGAGGTCTTTTACTACACCTGTGTATTCAGCATTTCACTATAAGGTCTTACTACACCTGTTGTATCACATCTTCACCTGTGAGTCTACACACCGTTGTATTCAGCATTTCACTGTGAGGTCTACCTACACCTGTTGTATTCAGCATTTTCACTGTGAGGTCTACTACAACCTGTTGCTATCAGCATTTCACTGTACTGTCTACTACACCTGTTGTATCAGCATTACACTTGTAAGGTCTACTACACCTGTTGTATTCACATTTCACTGTTGAGGTCCTACTACACCTGTTGTATTCAGCATTTCACTTTTGAATGGTCTACTTACACCTGTTGTATTCTACATTTTACTGTAAGGTCTACCTATACCTGTTGTATTCGCGATTTCATCTATAAGGTCTACAACACTGTTGTATTCAAGGCATTTCCACTGGAGGTCTACTACACTCTGTTGTTGTTTCAGCATTTCACCTGTAAGGGTCTACTACACCTTGGGTATTCAGCATTTCACTGTAAGGTCGTCTACTACACCTGTTGTATTCAGGATTTCATGTGAGGTCTACTACACCTGGTTTATTCAGCCATTTTCACTGTTGAGGTCTACCTTCACCTTTGCTTATTCAGCATTTTCACTGGGAGGTCTACTACACCTGTTGTATGCAGCATTTCACTGGAAGGTCTACTACATCCTGTTGTATCAGCATTTTCACGTATAAGTCTATCTCTACACCTGTTGTACGGAGCATGTGACTAATACGATTTGATTGGAGTATTCAACAGTTTCAGGATGTTGTAGTAGTGTGGACATTAGTAGTAATAATAAGTAGTATAGTAGTAATTAGCAGAAGTAGTGTGACAGTAGTTAGTAGTAGTAGTGGCCAGCCACAAGTAGTGTAGTCAGTAGTAGTAGTAGTCCAGTCTAGTAGTAGTCAGTATTTAGCAGCTTATTAGTAGAGCAGAAGCTAGCAAATTTATATGTCAGTAGCAATAGTCATAGTATAATCTGTAGCAGTCAGCAGTAGTCTAGTAGAAGCATTTAATAAGAGTGTAGCTAGCAAGCAGTGTTAGTAGTTGGTTGGTTTAATAGTAGTAGCTTGTAGACAGTAGTAGTAGTAATAGTAGATGTATTAACAGTGTAGGTTGGGTATTATATGTAGTAGTCACTCTAGCAGTCAGTTATAGTAATATTAGTAGGAGCAGCAGTAGTAGTAGCAGTAGTAGTAGTCTAGTAGCAGTAGTAGTAGTCAGCAGCAAGTATCAGGTAGTAGCATGCAGCAGCATAGTAGGCAGTAGTGTAGTAGTAGCAGCAGTAGATTAGCATAACAGTATTAGTAGTGCATAGTAGTACTAGTTGCTAGTACTAGTGTAGTAGCAGTAGTAGTAGTAGTAGCACTCAGATTAGTAGGGAGGCAGTAGTAGGCTTATGCAGATTAATAGGAGCGCAGGCAGTATTAGTTAGTTTGCTGTAGAGTAGTAGTTGCATACTAGATGTAGTAGTCAGTTAGTTGTGTAGCAGTCAGCAGCAGTTAGTTCTAGCAGTAGTAGAGTTTAGCTAGCAGCAGTAGTGTAGCAACAGTTTTTCAATTAGTAGTGTCTAGTAGTAGTACTGTGCCAGTACTAGAGTTGTAGCAGTAGTAGTAGTAGTAGCAGCAGTATTAGTAGGTTACCAGTGTAGCAGCCAGTATTTAGTAGGACAGCAGTATTAGTAGTGCAGTGAGTAGTAAGTAGTTGGCCGTGGTTGGGTACTAGATGTAGTAGTAGTAGTAGTAAGTTAGTAGCGCAGTGAGTAGCTTTAGTAGTGTAGCAGTAGTAGTAGATGTAGTTAGCAGTATTTTAGATGAGTAGTAGTTGATGTGGTAGAGCAAGTAAGTTAGTCAGTTAGCACTGTAGCATCAGTATTAATAGCAGCAGTAGTAGTTACTGTATAATCCAGTAGCTAGTATAGTAGTCATATGTAGCAGCACGTATTACTTGTATTAATAGCTTAGTAGTTGTTTTTTGTTAGCAGTAGAGATGTAGCATTAGTTAGTACTAGTTGCAGCTAGCAGCAGCAATATTAGCATGTTAGTAGATGTTAGCAGTAGTAGTAGCTAGTTGTTTAGGTTAGCAGCAGCAAGTAGTAGTATTAGTAGTAGTAGTCATGTAGCAAGCAGCAGTATTTAGTAGTAGGCAGTCATAGGTAGCAGGGTAGTAGTAGATGTAGTAGTTCGCAGTAGCATGTAGCAGCAGTAGTATTTATTTAGCATTAGTAGTACATAGTTAGTTAATAGCCTTATCCCAGTAGTAGTAGTAGTAGTAGTCGGAGAGCAGTGTGTTAGATGTTAGTAGTACTAAGTAGGATGATCACTGATGATAGATAGTAGTATAGTGTAGTAGATGTAGTAGCAGTAGTAGTGGTAGTAGATGTAGTAGATTATAGCATTGAGTTTCTAGTAGTAAGGTAGCTAGCAGTAGTAGTACTTGTAGTTAGTAGCAGTAATAGGTATATGTAACAGCAGTATTACTAGTATTAATAGCATTAGTAGTTGTAGCAGCAGTAGGTAGATGTAGCATTAGTAGTACTAGTAGTAATAGCAAGCAGTAGTAGCAGTAGTTAGTAGTAGATGTAGTAGTCGCAGTAATGTAGCTAGCAGTAGTAGATTTTAGCATTAAGTAGTACTAGTAGTAATAGCAGCAGTAGTAGTACTTGTAGAGTGGTTGAGTAAATAGTAATGTACAGCAGTATTATAAGTATTAATAGCATTAGTAGTTGTAGCAGCAGTAGTAGACTGGTAGCATTAAGTAGTACTAGTAGTAATAGAGCAGTAGTAGACTTGTAGTTAGTAGCAAGTAGTAGTATATGTAACAGCAGTATTACTAGTTATTAATCGCATTAGTAGTTGTAGCAGCAGTAGTAAGATGTAGCATTAGTTAGTACTAGTTGCAGTAGCAGCAGCAATATTAGCATAGCAGTATGGTAGATGTATCATAGTAGCAAATAGTAATGATGTAAGCATCTGTTAGTTACATATGTAGTATTAGTTGTTACTAGTAGTAATAGCAGCAGTAAGTAGTAGTAGTAGTTGTGGCAGCAGTTAGTAATATTAGTAGTTGTAATAGTAGTAGTAGTTAGTTGCAGCAGTAGTTAAGTTGTCAGTAGAAGTAAGTTGCAGCTAGTAGTAGCAGCATAAATATTATTAGCAAGATTAGTATTAGTATAGTGTAGTTGTGCAGCCAGTAGTAGCTAAGCAGATAGCTAGAAGCATCAGTAGAATAATGTAGTATTAGTTGTACTAGTAGTAAATAGCAGCAGTATTAATAGTAGTTTGCAGCTGCAGTAGTAGTAGTACTAGTAGTAATAGCAATATGTAGCAGCAGTAGTAGAAGCATCAGTAGTAGTAATTGTATCGCCTACAGGTAGTAAGTAGCAGTATCAATCAATCATCAAAGTATTTTATAAAGCCCTTTTTTTATCAGCCGATGTCACAAAGTGCTGTACAGAAACCAGCCTAAAACCCTAAACAGCAAGCAATGCAGGTGTGAGAAGTAGCTACCAGCAGGGTTAGGGTGTCAAGGGGTCAGGATCAGGCTTATGGCTGTGTACCTGGCCAGAGCTTTGGCAGCTTTCCTGGCCTGGAACGTCTCTCCTGATCAGGATGGTCTCCAGGTTGGTTGGACTGGGTATAACCCACCACTCCCATCCTCTTTCACCGGACGCCCAAGCCACCAGTCACTATTAACTTCTGTTCAGACAAGGCAGGAACTGGATTTATATTAATAATAATAATAATAATAATACATGGGACTCATTTAGCGCTTTTCAACGACCCAAATGTGCTTTACAAGTGTTAAAAACACAGGAGTCAAAACAAACATCAGACTAAACAGAGACATGAATAAAAGAGAGGGTGGGCTCAGAGAAGGGAAGGAGTGTGATGCATCCCCATAACCATCATCATTATTATCATCACCACATTATCACATCATCTTATCACTATCAGAGAGTTAGGGGTTAAGGTTACACTCTAACCTCTTTGACGCTGTAGAAAGTCTCTGGCCTCGAAGGTGACACCTGGCCTGGTACTGGGATGTTGGGTTAGGGTTAGGGTTAGGGGTTAAGGGTTACACTCTAACCTCTTTTGACGTGTAGAAAGTCTCTGGCCTCGAAGGTGACAGCCTGGCCTGGTACTGGGATTTGGGTTAGGGTAGGGTTAGGGTTAGGGGTTAAGGGTTACACTGTAACCTCTTTGACGTGTAGAAAGTCTCTGGCCTCGAAGGTGACAGCCTGGCCTGGTACTCGGGATGTTGTCGTCGTCTGCCGGTAATGTAATAGAAGTTACACCGCACAGCAAACGCCACAGGCTTGTACTGGTTAAACAGAGAGACAACAGCCTTTGTACTGGTTAAACAGTAACAACAGGCTTGTACGGTTAAACAGGATGGACAACAGGCTTGTACTGGTTAAACAGAGAGACAACAGGCTTTGTACTGGTTAACAGAGAGACAACACAGGCTTGTACTGGTAACAGGGAAAGACAATAGAAGTTAACCGACGAGCAAACGCACAGGCTTGTACTGGTTAAACAGAGAGACAAACAGGCTTGTACTGGTTTAACAGAGAGACACCAGGCTTGTACTGGTTATAACAAGAGACAACATGCTTGTCTACTGGTTAAACAGAGAGACAACAGGCTTGTACTGGTTAAACAGAGAGAGACAACAGGCTTGTACTGGTAACAGGGAAGGACAACAGACGTACTGGTAACAGGGAAGACAACAGACGTACTGGTAACAGAGAGACAACAGACGTACTTTGGTAACAGGAAGACAACATGCTGTACTTGGTTATAACAGAGAGACAACAGGCTTGTACTGGTTACAGAGAAGACAACAGGCTGTACTGGTAACAGAGAGACAACAGGCTTGTACTGGTAACAGAGAGACAACAGACGTACTGGTAACAGGGAAGACAACATGCTTGTACTGGTTAAAACAAGAGACAACAGGCTTGTACTGGTTAACAGAGAGACAACAGGCTTGTACTGGTAACAGAGAGACAACAGGCTTTGTACTGGTAACAGGGAAGACATAGAAGTTACACCGCACAAGCAAACGCCACAGGCTTGTACTGGTAACAGAGAGACAACAGGCTTGTACTGGTAACAGAGAGACAACAGGCTTGTACTGGTAACAGAGAAGACAACAGACTTGTACTGGTTTAACAGAGAGACAACAGGCTTGTACTGGTAACAGGGAAGACAATAGAAGTTACACCGCACACAAACGCCACAGGCTTTTACTGGTAACAGAGAGACAACAGACTTTTACTGGTAACAGAGAGACAACAGGCTTGTACTGGTTAAATCTAGAGAGACAACAGGCTTGTACTGGTAACAGAGAAGCAAGAACAGGCTCTGTACTGGTAACAGGGAAGACAACAGACTTGTACTGGTTAAACAGAGAGACAACAGGCTTGTACTGGTAACAGGGAAGACAACAGACTTGTACTGGTTTTAAACAGAGAGGAACAACAGCTTTTGTACTGGTTAAACAGAGAGACAACAGGCTTTGTACTGGTTAAAGAGAGAAACAGTTGTACGGTTACGAGAGACAACAGGTGTACTGGTAAACAGGGAAGACAACAGACTTGTACTGGTTAAACAGAGAGAACAACAGGCTTGTACTGGTTAAACAGAGAGACAACGGCTTGTACTGGTTAAACAGAGAGACAACAGGCTTTGTACTGGTTAACAGAGAGGACCAACAGGCCTTGTACTTGGTAACAGGGAAGACAATAGAAGTTTACACCGCACAGCAAACACCACAGGCTTGTACTGGTAACAAGAAAGACAACAGACTTTGTACTGGTAACATGGAAGACAACAGACTTGTACTGGTTAAACGAGAGAACAACAGGCTTGTACTGGTTAAACAGGGGAAGACCAAATCAGACATTGTACTGGTAACAGGGAGACAAGCAGACTTTACTGGTAACAGGGAAGACAACAGACGTTACTGTTTAACAGGGAAGACAGACAGACTTGTACTGCGGTAACCGGCGAGACCAACGACGTTACTGGTAAAACAGGAAGGACAACAGACGCTTGTACTGGTACAGGAAGACAAACAGACTTGTTACTGGTGAACATTAGAGAAAGACGGAACATTGGGTAGGCAGCGGGGCCTGGTCTGCTGAGTAGACGTAACATAACTCAAATGTAAATCGAGGTATATTCAATGAGGTATGATATGTTACGTTTGATGATCTGGTTACAATACCTTTTATTAAATTAATAAAAGGAAAGAATGTGGCTTGGTCGGATTGGATGGGATGGGTGGTGGGTGGGGTTGATGGTGTGGGGTGGATGTGGATGGGTGGTGGCGTGTGGTGTGGATGGCTGGTTGTTGTATGTGATGGGTTGGGTGGATGGTGGGCGTGATGTGGTGGGATGGCTGGGGTGGATGGCTGGCGAAGAAGTAGTGAACATCTAGCAACTCATAATTATGCGTATTTGAATTTCGATCATTCGGAAACACTTTAGCATTTTAGTAATTACGCTAATAACTGTTCAACTAGTACACACATTTTTGGCCTACTTTCCAAGTACTTAGATGAACCCAACATCCCAGTACCAGGCCAGGCTGTCACCTTCGAGGCCAGAGACTTTCTACACGTCAAAGAGGTTAGAGTGTAACCCTTAACCCCTAACTCTCTGATAGTGATGATGATGGTGATAATGTGGTGATGATAATAATGATGATGGTTATGGGGATGCATCACACTCCTTCCCTTCTCTGAGCCCACCCCTCTCTTTATTCATGTCTTGTTTAGTCTGATGTTTTGTTTTGACTCCTGTGTTTTTAACACTTGTAAAGCACATTTGGGTCGTTGAAAAGCGCTAAATGAGTCCCATGTATTATTATTATTATTATTATTAATAATAAATCCAGTTCCCTGCCTTGTCTGAACAGAAGTTTAATAGTGACTGGTGGCTTGGGCGTCCGGTGAAAGAGGATGGAGTGGTGGGGTTCATACCCAGTCCAACCAACCTGGAGACCATCCTGATCAGGAGAGACGTCCAGGCCAGGAAAGCTGCCAAAGCTCTGGCCAGGTACACAGCCATAAGCCTGATCCTGACCCTTGACACCCTAACCCTGCTGGTAGCTACTGGTACTGTGCTTCTACACCTGCATTGCTTGCTGTTTAGGGTTTTAGGCTGGGTTTCTGTACAGCACTTTGTGACATCGGCTGATAAAAAAAGGGCTTTATAAATACATTTGATTGATTGATTGATACTGCTACTACTACTGCGGATACAATTACTACTACTGATGCTTCTACTACTGCTGCTACTATTGCTATTACTACTAGTACTACTACTACTGCAGCTGCAACTACTATTAATACTGCTGCTATTACTACTAGTACAACTAATACTACATATACTACTGATGCTTCTACTACTGCTGCTACTACTGCTGCTACAACTACTACTAATACTAATTCTGCTAATAATATTTATGCTGCTACTACTGCTGCAACTACTTCTACTGCAACTACTACTGCTGCAACTACTACTACTACTATTACAACTACTAATATTACTACTGCTGCCACAACTACTACTACTACTACTGCTGCTATTACTACTAGTACAACTAATAGTACATATACTACTGATGCTACATCTACTATTGCTACTACTGATACATCTACCATACTGCTGATGCTAATATTGCTGCTGCTACTGCAACTAGTACTACTAATGCTACATCTACTACTGCTGCTACAACTACTAATGCGATTAATACTAGTAATACTGCTGTTACATATACTACTACTGCTACTACTACAAGTACTACTACTGCTACTATTACTACTAGTACTACTAATGCTACATCTACTACTGCTGCTACAACTACTAATGCTATTAATACTAGTAATACTGCTGTTACATATACTATTNACAACTACTAATGCTATTAATACTAGTAATACTGCTGTTACATATACTATTACTGCTACTACTACAAGTACTACTACTGCTGCTATTACTACTAGAACTACTAATGCTAAATCTACTACATCTACTACCACTACTACTGCTACTACATCTACTACCACTACTACTACTATTACATCTACATCTACTAGTACTACTACATCTACTACACTGCTACTACTACTACTACTACTACTGCTGCTATTACTACTAGTACTACTAATGCTAAATATACTACTGCTGCTACATCTACTGCGACTACTACATCTACTACTACTACTGCTACTACTACTGCTACTACTACTACTGCTGCTGCTACTACTACTACTACTACTACTACTACTACTGCTGCTGCTACTACAACTACTACTACTACTGCTACATCTACTACTGCTAATATTGCTGCTGCTACTGCAACTAGTACTACTAATGCTACATCTACTACTGCTACAACAACTACTAATGCTATTAATACAAGTAATACTGCTGCTACATATACTACTACTGCTACTATTACAAGTACTACTACTGCTGCTATTACTACTGATGCTACATCTACTACTACTACTGCTACTACCACTTCAACTACTACTACATCTACAAATACTGCTACTACATCTACTACTACTNTGCTACTACTGCTGCTACTACTACTACTACTGCTACTACTGCTGCTGCTGCTACTACTACTACTGCTGCTACTACTACTACTGCTACTACTACTACTACTGCTACTACTACTGCTGCTCCTACTAATACTACTACTACTACTGCTAGAGTGACTACTACATATAATACCCCTACTGTTAATACATCTACTATTACTACTACTACTGCTACAGCTACTACTATTACCACCACTACTAACACTGCTGCTGCTACCACTCTTATTAAAAATGCTTCTACTACTACTGCTGCTGCTACTATTACTACTAATACTATTGCTACTAATATAATTGCTGCTTCTGCTACTACTAATGCTGCTACTACTACTACTACTACTACTACTACTACTACTACTACTACAGGGAGAGATTTGAATCTGTCAGTGAAGACACTTGCCAGTTGGTCAGCGCATGCTCGCAGTAGTCTTCCCGGACAGCTGGTGCTGTTCATGCGTGTTTTTCAGGTGTTTATTTGCTCGAAGCGAGCATAGAAGTAGTTTAGGCTCTGTTTGGCATAGGCTGTGTCACAGTGTTCAGGCTCTCGGGTGTGCTTCCCGTTGTAAGTCTGTAATGGAACTACTGCATGCTACTACTATTATTAGCTGCAATTACTACTGACTGATACTAGCACGTACTGCTACTACTGTAACTAGCGGTTACTGCAGGTACTACTACATCCTTACCACTACGCTGGCTGCTACACTGCTACTGCTGCTAACTCTACTTCCAACGTTTAAATATGTTGCTGCTACTACTAAACCTACTACTACTACTATTTTCTAAATGTGGCTGCTACTTGATACTACCTACTACATCAATTACACCTACTGCTGGCTATTACTGCCTGTACCGACTGCTACAACTTTCTACAGTCTAAATCTGTTTTCTGCTGCTACCTAATGGTGCTGCCTTGCTGCTACTACTACTAAACTACTGATGTCACTACTACTACTGGCTAGCTACTAACTAACACTGGTACTACTTACTACTAGACTACAACTGCCACTACTACATAACTACAAATACTACTAACTACTTGTCAATAACTACTAACTGCTGTGGCTTGCACTACATACTTAACTACTACTACTACTGTCACTACTCTTCTACTAATTACTATATAATACTATTACTACTAATATTCGAGCAAGAGGGTTGCCTTCCAAGAGACTTTCAGAGGATTGGTAACATTCTCTGTTTCATGGAAACATGGCTCTCTCGGGATATGTTGTTCAGAATCGGTTCAGCCTCGCGAGCTTCTCTCCATGCATCGCGCTGACAGAGACAGAAATCACCTCTCTGGAAGAGGAAGGGCAGGGGTGTATG
>NW_019944749.1:38554-44297 GCF_002910315.2 Salvelinus sp. IW2-2015
GCTTCATGATTAATGACTCATGGTGTAATCATAACAACATACAGGAACTCAAGTCCTTCTGCTCACCCGACCTAGAATTCCTTACGATCAAATGGCGGCCATATTACCTCTCAAGAGAATTCTCGTCAGTTATCGTCACAGCTGTGTACATTCCCCCTCAAAGAGACACCAAGATGGCCCTCAAGGAACTTCACTGGACTCTATGTAAACTGGAAACCATATATCCTGAGGCTGCATTTATTGTAGCTGGGGATTTTAACAAACCAAATTTGAGAACAAGGCTGCCTAAATTCTATCAGCATATTGATTGCAGTACGCATGGGGGTAATACACTCRATCACTGCTACTCTAACTTCTGCGATGCATACCAACTCCTCCCCCRCCCTCCCTTCGGCAAATCCAACCACGACGCCATCTTGCTCCTACCGTCATATAGGCAGAAACTCAAACAGGATGTACCAGTGACTAGAACCATTCAACACAGGTCAGATCAATCGGAATCCATGATTCAAGATTGTTTTGATCACGTGGACTGGGATATGATCCAGTCAGCCTCGAAGAACAACATCGATCTATACGCTGACTCTGTGAGTGAGTTTATAAAGAAGTGCATTGGAGATGTTGTACCCACTGTGTAAAGGTTTTCRTCTGGTGAAGGAGAAGAGGACCAAGGTGCAGCGTGGTAAGTGTTCATTTTAATAAACAAAATAAATTGAACACTGAAATGACAAAAATAATAAAGTGCGAGAACGAAAACGAAACAGTTCTGTAAGGAATACGCACAAAACAGAAAACAATCACCCACAACCAAAATGGGGAAAACAGGCTACCTAAGTATGATTCTCAATCAGAGACAACGATCGACAGCTGCCTCTGATTGAGAACCATACCAGGCCAAACACAGAAATGGAAAACATAGAAAAACAACATAGAATGCCCACCCTAACTCACGCCCTGACCAAACCAAAATAAAGACATAAAAAAGGAACTATGGTCAGAACGTGACTCCGGCCGCAAAATGGGTGGGCATTTCACCGCGGTGGCGGCTCTGGTGCGGGACGTAGACCCCACTCCACTATAGTCTTGGACCACTTAGGTGGCGCCTTTGGAGCGGCGACCCTCGCCGCCGACCTCGGACTGGGGACCCTTACAGCGGGCCCCGAATAGGCGGGAGACTCCGGCAGCGCCGGAGTGAAGGGCGACTCCGGCAGCACTGGAGTGAAGGGCGACTCCGGCCCTTGGTTTCTCAAATGACTGCCTTGTCTAGTTCACCAACTACTTCTCAGATAGAGTTCAGTGTGTCAAATCGGAGGGCCTGTTGTCGTGTCAGCCTCTTTTTCCTTAGTTCCACAATCATTCCTTTTGTTCTTGATCACATTGAGGAGAGTTTTGCCGTGGCACCACACTGCCAGGGTCTCTGACCTCCTCCCTATGCTGTTTCGTCTTTTGTCAGGATCAGGCCTACCACTGTGTGTCATAGGCCAAACTTAATGATGTGTTGGAGTCGTGCTGGCCGTGCCGTCATGAGTGTGAACAGGTGACAGTACATGAGGGCCCCAAGCACGCACCCCTGAGGGGGCTCCTTGTGAGGATCAGCGTGGCGGATATGTTTACCTACCCTTACCACCTGGGGCGGTCGTCAGGAAGTCAGGACTTCCAGTTGCAGAGGGGTGTTTAGTCCAGGAGAGTCCTTAGCTTTATTGATGAGCTGTGAGGCACTATGTGTTAATTGAACGCTGAGTGTATAGTCACATGAATAGCATTCTCACGTAGGTTGTGTCCTTTTGTCCAGGTTGAGAAAGGGCTGTGTGGAGGGAGTTTGCAATAGAGATTGCATCATCTGTGGATCTTTCGCAGTATTACCAAATTAGAGTGCGTGGTCTAGGGTTTCTTGGAAAAATGGGTAGTTTGTGAGCCGTACCAGCCATTCAAAGCACAATTAATGCATCAGAACGTTCGACACTGCTACGGGCGTATCTGTCATTTAGGCAGTACCTTCAGTGTTATTGGGGCACATCGGACTATAATTAGGTGATTTCTGCTAAAATTTATTTGTTAGTATTACAGACTCGGACAGGGATGAGATTAAAAATGTCAGTGAAACACTTGCAGTAGGTCAGCGCATGCTCCGCGAGTACAGTCTTCCCGGAACAGCTGGTGCTTTCATGCGTGTTTCCCAGTGGTATTTGCCTCGAACGAGCTAGAAGTAGTTTAGCTTGTCTGGTGGCTCGTGTCACTGTTCAGCGTCCGGTGTTGCTTCCCGTTTGTAGTCTTGAAATGGAACTACTGCATCTCACTACTATATTGCTGCATTACTTTACTACTGATACTACGCACGGACTGAGCTTCTACTGTAAACTCGGTTACTGCAGGTACTACTACCAATCACTTACCACTACTGCTGTGCCTACTACTGCTACTGTAGCTACTACTTCCACGTTTAAATGGTTGCTCTACTACTACTACTACTACTCATAATTCTATGTGGCTGCTACTACTACTATAACATTCATTACCACTACTGCGTGCTTACTGCTACCACGCTCACAACTTCTACACTAATCTGTTTTGTGCTACTAATGGTGCTGCTGTGCTAACTTCTACTACTACTGTCACTACTATACTGCACTACTACTACTACTGGGTACTACTACTACTCCTACAACTGCCACACTAACTCACTACATATGTCACTACTACTACTCTGTGGCTCACATATACTGTACTACTACTACACTACTGTCCACCTACTACTCTCTCTATTACACATAACTACTATTACTACTACTATTCGTACACAGGGTTTTTGCCTTCCCAGAGGAGCACTTCAGAGATGTAACATTTCTTGTTTCATGGAAAACATTGGCTCTCTCGGATAGGTTGTCAAATCGTGGTCAGCCTCCGAGCTTCTCCATGCATCGCGGCTGGACAGAGACCAAACACCTCTCTGGGAAGAGGAAGGGCAGGCGTGTATGCTTCATGATATAATGAACTCATGGTTGTTCTGTAATACATAACATCATACAGAAACATCAAGTCCTTCTGCTCACCCGACCTAGAATTCCTTCGTCAAATGCGCCATATTACCTCCCAGAGTATTCTCGTATTATCGTCACAGCTGTGACATTCCCCTCAAAGAGACACCAAGATGGCCCTCAAGGAACTTCACTGGACTCTTATGTAAACTGGAAACCATGATATCCTGAGGCTGCATTTATTATGTAGCTGGGATTTATAACCCAAAACCCCAAAAATTTTTTGGAAGGGACAAGGCTGCCTAAAATTCTAGCAGCCAATTGATGTGCTAGTACGCATGGGTAAATACACTCAATCACTGCTACTCTAACTTTTGGCGATGCATACCAACTCCTCCCCCCCTCCCTTCGGGCAAATCCAACCCGACGCCATCTTGCTCCTACCGTCTAAGGCCCGAACCTCAAACAGATTTCATGTACCATTGACCTGAACCATTCAACACAGGTTTACTATCGGAATCCATGATTCAAGAGTTGTTTTGATCACGTGGACTGGATTATGATCCAGTCAGCCTCGAAAAAGAACAACATCAGAATCTATACGCTGACTCTGTGAGTGAGTTTATAAGAAGGGCAATTGAGATGTTGTACCCCATGTGTAAAGTTATTCGTCATCTGCGCTGAAGAGAAGAGGAACCAAGGTGCAGCGTGTACAGTTGTTCATTTAATAAACAAAAATACCTGAACACTTGAATAACAAAAATAATAAGAACGGACCGAAACAGTTCTGTAAGAATACGCACAAAACAGAACCCACAACCCAAAATGGGAAAACAGCGCTGTGTTCTACCTAAGTATATTCCAATCAGAGACAACGATCGGACAGCCTGCCTCTGATGAAACATACCAGGCCAACACAGAAATGGAAAAACCATAGAAAAACAACATAGGAGCCCACCCCAACTCACGCCCTGACCAAAACCAAAATAAAGACATAAAAAAGGAACTATGGTCAGAACTGACAGTACCCCCTCCCCCCTAAAGTGCGGACATCCGCTGAAAAACCTGAACCTACAGGGAGGGGTCTGGTGTGGCAAATTTCACCCGCGAAGAGAGAGGTGGCCAGCTCTGGTGGCCGGGGCGAGACCCACTCCAACCATAGTCTTGGCCACCTTAAGTGGCGGGCTTTGGAGCGGACTGTGGGACCCTTACCCAGCGTGGCCGAATGACCGGCCAGACCTCTGTGTCTAGGAGAAGCAAACCCCACACATGAATGCGTCCTGGACAAAGGCCCCAGGGAGAACCTCCAATACTTTACTGTCTCAGCCGCAACTGCGAGTGATGCAACAGCGAGGCCGTGCCCTCACCTGATCGGCCTTGGTTGCGCTCAAAGATCGAACTGCCCTTGTCTAGCTTCTATAATACCTTTCCCTTCAGATACTGAGTCTCCCGCAGACTAGTGAGGTCTTCTCAAATAATTCCGGAGGCCTTGTGGTGCTGGAACAGGCAAGTTTTGCGTACGGCCAAACAAGACGGAAAGGAGCGCAAAGGGAGTTTTTCCCACCAATGTCAGCCAGCGACCATAAGACCTTCTCTTTTCTCTACCCTCTACCCGTAAACTCGAAGTGCAGTCCCTGCCTCCTTGCTGCGAGATCCGTCATTTCGCTACCTTTGAAAATTCCAATTCTGCCTAGACTAAGATATCCGAGCCATTCATGTCTGCTCCCTGATCTTTATTATCCCTGTCTCGCCCTTTCCATTGAGAGAGGGAAGTCGATGTCTTTTACTTTTTACCAAGACCTCAAAATCCCTGGAACCGCATTCTTTTGATAAAATCCTGAACCCATGCCACAAATCACCATTCCCTCATTACAGTGTCTTTCGGGCCTCGCAACACCCTCTATTAAACTGTATGCGTGATGAAACAACTAAATTGTTGCCACTTCACATCTGTGCTCCTGCCCTCCGCTCCAAATTCCCCGATTTGCTCCGCCCTAGCATGTAGCTCCCGCCCGTACTCCGAGATCCTGAGCAATCACCTTATCTCTATTATATCTCTCTCGGATCACCCGCAGGTGTATGTTACCATGACACTTACAACGGTGTCTGGTTAGAATTGATACTTCCATTCGAAGGAGGGCAAAAGAATTAGTATATCCTGCCTCTCTGTCTATACTTTTATGTGCTCTCGTATCTGCTCACCGTTGGGCGCCCCCTTGATAGCCTTCTTCACAACCAACATTGTTGGCTCCCAGTTTGGTTTTTAATTAGATTTGGCGCCGGCAAACCCTCCCATTGGCGTGTTTTTTGAGATGTTCTTCCCGAATATCTGATCCACCACGGTGGTGATTAAAACGTGCAATCTACTGGAGCAATATCGTTGCTTGTGAAGCCCAACGTTTTTGTGCAAACGCAAGTTGATGATAGAACCTAGCGTGATTTCCAATTTGCAGTGGATGAACCCCATGTATTGACAGAAGGGTGGTTAAGAATCCGTTTCGTACAGATTCCCTTTCGATTCAAAAAGATCGAGCACCCATTCTCTGTTCCAATTGAATTTTTTCTCAGTCTGTTAATCCTACAGAACTCATATCTCCTCTCAACTTCTACTCTTAGCAGATCGAAATCTCCTATAGCCATTCCTCTCGGTCAAAACACTCCATCGACTGTTATTTAACAAGAGCAATCCACTGACATGTCAGCTCGCTCACTCTCTTATGTCGGCATAGTGCTTGATCCTTTATTCGCAGTGACAATGTTTTTGGACT
>NW_019944749.1:44322-45314 GCF_002910315.2 Salvelinus sp. IW2-2015
GTCATTTACAAAATAGCCTCCAACACTCTACTCAGCAAATTGGATGTACTCTATCACAGTGCCATCCGTTTTGTCACCAAAGCCCCATATACTACCCAGCACTGCGACTTGTATGCTCTCGTTTGCTGGCCCTCGCTACATATTCGTCGCCAAACCCACTGKCTCCAGGTCATCTATAAGTCTTTGCTAGGTAAAGCSCCGCCTTATCTTAGCTCACTGGTCACCATAGCAACACCCACCCGTAGCACGCGCTCCAGCAGGTATATTGCACTGGTCATCCCCAAAGCCAACACTTCCTTTGGCCGCCTCTCCTTCCAGTTCTCTGCTGCCAATTATTGGAACGAATTGCAAAAATCACTGAAGCTGGAGACTTATATCTCCCTCACTAGCTTTAAGCATCAGCTGTCAGAGCAGCTTACCCATCACTGCACCTGTACACAGCCAGTCTGTAAATATCCCACCCAACTACCTCATCCCCATATTGTTATTTAATGTTTTGCTCTTTTGCACCTCAGTATCTCTACTTGCACATCATCATCTGCACATCTATCACAACAGTGTTAATGCTAAATTGTAATTATTTCGCCACTACGGTCTATTTATTGCCTTTACCTCCCTAATCTTCCTTTATTTGCACACTGTACATAGATTTTTTCTATTGTGTCATTGACTGTCCGTTTGTTTATCCCATGTGTAACTCTGTGTTGTTGTTTTTGTCGCACTGCTTTGCTTTATCTTGGCCAGATCGCAGTTGTAAATGAGAACTTATTCTCAACTGACCTACCTGGTTAAATAAAGGTTATATTATTATAGATTTTTAAACCACCTTGGGCAGCAATTACAGCCATGAGTCTTCTTGATGATGACAGCCATGAGTCTTCTTGTAGTATGATGCTACAAGCTTGGCACACCTGTATGTGGGGAGTTTCTCCCATTCTACTCTGAAGATCCTCTCAAGCTCTGTCAGCTGTTTTTAAAAAACTGGTTTAATT
>NW_019944749.1:49139-50260 GCF_002910315.2 Salvelinus sp. IW2-2015
TCTACAGTCTGAAGACATGTTATACTAAACTACATGTTTAAATGGGTGCCACTGGGTGAGCGTCGGCTGGTAAACACCCAGGATCTGTGCTGACTYCCGGGGCTGGTAGGTCCGTCTCAAGCGTGACAAAGCTGTTTGATAGCTGGATTGGATAGATGAAAGGTGGCCAGACTGCCCCGATCTCCTACGCCTTGCGAGTGTCCAGTCTCCCGTGGGCCACGGAGCTGAACATCTGTCTGTTGGATTGGTACAGATCAACACTGCCCTACTCAGACAGCTTTGCTATAGGAAGCATTTAAAACTGAGATTCAGTTTGCCTGGGTTACAGCAAGATTGGTGTACTTAGAGACCAGCCGAGCTAACAGCTGGAGGATCTTTTCCCTTATCTGTGTGATGGTGGTGCATATAGGGCAGACCTTATCTTCAACTTGTGACTGTGTGGAAATCATCTCACACCAGAAGCATTTGTGCCCAGCTGTGGATAAAAACACAGGTCGGCTAGCACTGCTAGCATTAGCCTGCTCCGTTTTCATGATGGCTAGCACTGCTAGCATTAGCCTGCTCCGTTTTCATGATGGCTAGCACTGCTAGCACTAGCCTGCTCCGTTTTCATGATGGCTAGCACTGCTAGCATTAGCCTGCTCCGTTTTCATGATGGCTAGCACTGCTAGCATTAGCCTGCTCCGTTTTCATGATGGCTAGCAGTTAACTGCTACTTAACAGGAATTCGGGACACAAACTTGCGGTCCCAGCATTGACGGCTGACTGCGTCGAGGAAACCGTAACAATACTTTAGCTACGATTAAAAACTATTTAATGAAAACTATTTCATAAAAACAACAAACCAAGTGTATATGGTACACTTTTCTGTTGCACGGTTTGATGATGTATATTGCGTGATGGACACACATCTCCTCTACTGCTGCTGCTACTAATACTACTGTTACTATTATTATTACTACTACTACTACTACTATACTACTATCACTACTACTGTTACTATTATTATTACTACTACTACTACTATCACTACTACTGTTACTATTATTATTACTACTACTACTACTACTATCACTACTACTGTTACTATTATTATTACTACTACTACTATCACTACTACT
>NW_019944749.1:51181-56873 GCF_002910315.2 Salvelinus sp. IW2-2015
TATTCCTACTACTACTGTTACTATCATTACTACTACCATCACTACTGCTATCTGTACTACTATTACAACAACCATTATTACTACTATCACTTCTACAATTTATACTACTATTACTTCTATCACTACTACCATTATTACTTCTATCACCACTACCATTATTACTTCTACCACTACTACCAATATTACTAATATCACTACTACCATTATTACTACTATCACTACTACCATTATTACTTATATCACTACTACCATTATTACTACTATCACTACTACCATTATTACTTCTATCACTACTACCATTATTACTTCTATCACTACTACCATTATTACCACTATTACTTATACTAATATTACTACTATTGCTACTACCACTATTACTACTATTACTTATACTATTATTACTTCTACCATTATTACTACTATTACTTATACTACTATTACCACTACTACTACCATATTATCTACTATTACTACTATCAGTTATATTATTCCTACTACTTTTTTTACTATCATTTCTAGTATCGGCTCCACTGCTATTTCTACTGTTACTACTGTTATTACTACTGTTATTACTACTACTACTGTTACTACTACCATTATTACTACTATTACTACTACCAGGATCACCTCTCACTAATACTATTTAGTACTAGTAGTATTAGTGAGAGGTGATACTGGTAGTAGTAATAGTAGTAATAATGATATTACTACTACCGGTATTACTACGCGCACTAATACTATTATTACTACTATTACTCATACTACTACTACTACTACTACTACTACTACAACTACTACCACTACTACCATTATTACTACTACAATTATTACTACTATTACTACCACCAGTATTACTACTATTGCTACTAGCAGTATTGCTACTATTACTACCGCCATTAGTACCACTATTACTACTACCATTATTACTACCACCAGTATTACTACTATTACCACTGTCAGTATTACTACTATTGCTACTGCCAGTATTACTACTATTACTACCACCATTAATACTACTATTACTACTACCATTATTACTACCACCATTATTGTTGTTATTGCTACTGTCATTAGCTACACCTACCTCATAACATACTATAATACACCTACCCCTACTGACTATACTACACCTACCCCTAACATCACTATAACTACACTACCATACTACTATCTAACAAAGCGTCCCAGTATGATGACTAATTACTTTAATTAACTACTACAACACTCTATACCCCACATACTACAGTATTATTACTACTACTAATATCACTACTACCATTTACTACTTATTCTACTTTTCTAATATCACTACTTTTATTTTACTACTACTGTTTGATATTACTTTAAACATACTTACTACCTTACCATACTATACTACACATACCTACTAACTACACCTACCCTTACCATACTATAACTACACCTAACCCCTAATACTATACTAGCACCTACCCTAAATACTATAATACTACACCTACCCCTAACATACTATAGTACACGCTACCCTACTACTATAGTATCACTAACCGCCTAAATACTATACTACACCTACCCCTAACATAACTATTACTACACTACCCTAAACATACTATACTACACCTACCCCTAACATACCATACTATACTACCTACATACTATACTACACCTAATCCTACCCCTAACATACTATACACACCTACCCCTAACAATACTTACTACACTAACCCTACATAACTATAGCATAACACCTACCCCTAACATACTATTACTACAGCCTACCCTAACATACTATACTACACCTACCATACTATACTACACATACCATACTGATACTACAACCTACCCCTACTATACTCCCTACCCCTCACATACTATACTAAAACGCTACCATACTATACTACACTACCATACTATACTACATACCATTACTATACTACACACCTACCTAACATACTATAACTACACCTACCCCTAACATACTATACTACCTACCCTACATCCTATACTACACTACCCCTAACATCTATACTACACCTACGCTAACATCTATACTACACCTACCCTACCATACTATACTACACTTACCATACTATACTAGACTACCATACCTATACTACCACCTAACCCACCATACTACACTACCCCTAACATAACTATACTACACCTACGCCTAACATTACTATAACTACTACACTACCCCACATACTAACTTCACCTACCATACTATACTACACATACCATACACTATACTACACCTACCCCCTAACATAACTATACTACACCTAACCCCTACATACTATCTCCACCTAACCTACCCTAACTACATACTACCCTACCCCTAAATACTATACACACTACCATAATATAACTACCTACCCCAACATACTATTACTACACATACCAACTATACTACACATACATACTATAACTACACCTACCCCTACCATACTATACTACACCTACCCCTAACATACTATACTACACCTACCCCTAACATACGGATACTACACACCTAGCCTAACATACTAATACTACACCACCCCTAACATACTATTACTACACCTACCATACTATACTACAATACCATAAACTATAACTACAAACCTACCCCTACCATACTATACTACACCTACCCCCTACATACTATACTACAACCTACCGCCTAACATCACTATATACCTACCCCTAACATACTATACTAACACCTCCATACTATACTACACTACCAACTATAACACACCTACCCCTACGCATACGTATACTACACCTATACCCTAACATACTATATTATCACCTCTTCTCCCTAAATACTATAACTACACCTACCCTACTATATACTACCTACAACATACCATCCCTACTAACTACTTATATACAGCTCACTAACGCCTAACAGCCACAATCAACTACCCACTACTCGCTATTTCTCCTCTACTAACCACTACTAATATCTAACACTACCTTACTCCACTTATCAAACATTACCCTATATATTCCTACTACTACTGTTCCTTCATTACTACTACTCACATACCACGATATGCTTCTGTACTACTATACCCACAACATTATATACTCCCTATCACTTCTATAAAGAATTTATACTACTATTCCATCATACATCCTTCTAATCATACTACCCCTTAACATACTATACTTACACCTTACCCTAACATTATCTTTATATATACTTCTATCACCCACACACTCCAAACCATCTCATATAATCTACTTATTACCTATACTAAATACTACCTAACACCTAACAGCCACAATACTAAATCCTAACTCCTACTCACTCAAACTAATTACTAACTTACTACACCCACAATTACCCTATTACAATTATTAATCACTCACTCACACCCCACTCTACATTATATATAATCACTACTACCATCTTATACAACCTAAACCTCTAACATACTAATTCACTACACATATACCTACCGATACTATAATTATTATTCTATCAGACTAACTACCTAACCCTCACGACATAACTTTAATATACTCTCACTACCTAATATACTACTTCATAATACTTACATCCTTATATACCCTAACTAATTATACTCTATATCATATACAGAACTTATAACCCTTAACATAAACATATAATGCTACTACTACATACCTCCCCGCTAACACATACTATACTATAGCATTAGTTAACCTAAATAACTATACTACTCAGCACTCACTTAATACCATCTATTCTATTAATCTCCCTAACCCTAAAACTATACACACCTATCTACCCCCCTAGTAAATATAAACTACTATATATCAATCTAAACCCTCTTATACATCATAACTCATATTACCTTAACTAACTAACCCTACTATAACTACTATAACCCTAATATGCTAATTACCCCTTACATCATTTACTTACTCTATACAAGTTATATTATTCCTACTCTAACTCACTTTTTATTTTACACTAATCATATAACTAAGTCCTAACACCAGCCACAATACCAACCTACCGCCTAACATACTATAGGCTCCTAGCTACGCTAGTTCTACCCCTCTAAACACTTACTATAGTCTTATACATCCTACCCCAAACACTAGTTACTAATCACAATACTTACCACTGCTAACGTTACTAGATACAGCGTACTCCAAAATATCTGACACCTTAACTCTAAACATACCTATGCTACTATCACTCTCCCCTAACAGGCCACAAAACAAACCTAAATACCTAATCTGACTTATCACAATAATATTACTACTACACAACTGTAACTCACTTTACCACATACATCTCACATTATAATACACTACTTATATATTAGCTATGACTTAACATAGTGAGCAGGTGATACTACGGTCCTACAGTATATAGTAGTTAAATACATATACGTATCTAATTAACTATAGCGGTATTACTATCAACCTACCCCTAACAACACACTACACCTACCTCCTAACATACTATCTACACTACCCCTAACATTACTTATACTCACTGACACGCCAACTACCATTATAACTATTAACTCTCTAACTCAACTATTACTCTACACCTTACCTCCCTCAACAATGAATCTTACCTCTACATCAACCCAACTACTCCTACATATACCACACTTAATACAACTCACCTAACTTCTATTAACTACTCAATACAATTATTTCACTTAACCCTAATTTTGATAACAATAAACTCAACCCATTTTCAATAAACACACTCTTCCAAAAGAATATCATAATCTTAGACTGGTTTCAATTAAATAAAAGGCAGAAGAATACACTCAATTCATGGCTAATCCCATCAAAGCGAAGTTTAATTAAACCCAAAAGTCATAAGACTTATAAACCTCAGCAGTTGAAACTGGAGGAGTGTATTTTTATTTCGTAGTCCTTGAGAAACTGCTGTTTTGCCTGAAAGAAGAAAAGTGAGGAACTCAATCTTAGTCATCGGCGTAGTCATGTTTTACTTACAGTAATTAAGTAATTAAACAGAGTTAGTAGTAGTATATGGTAGTAAGTAACAGTAGTAAAATGGTAGTAGGGACAGTAGCATAATAGTAAAATGGTAGTAGTAACAGTAGTAATAAATGTGTAGTAACAGTAGTAAGTTAGTATGGAGTAATGAGTAGTAAAGACCGATAGTCGAGTTATTATTCATTAGTAATAATGATAGTAGTAATAATGGCAGCAAGTCAATGTAGCAATACTGTCAGTAGTAATAGTAGTAATAATTGGCATTCGTAACAGTATTGTAATATTGGGAGCCATTCGATGAATAATACAATAGTAGTGACTAGTATATTAGTAGCAACTTAAATCTTGGTAGTTGTAATAGTATAACCATTATTACTAATAACCTGGTAGTTATTAACTGAGTGACGCAAATTAAATTACTAATACTACATTAACCGTAGTTATACTGATCCGTATTAACTGTTAGTCTTGGAACATCATTTGCTACTTGCTGACTGCCAGTATTACTAATAATTACTAACTTACTAACTACACCATTAATACTGGTATGTAGTATACTATGATTACTACTACCATTAATTCCCTACCACCCTTATTGTTGCTTTTTATTGCCACGGTCATTATTTACAACTATTACTACTACCGTATTAGCTACTAAATTACTACTATTACTTACTACCGTTACCATTCCTACTATTATTACCACAATTATCTACTAATATCACCAGCTACCATTTATTACTACTATTGCTTC
>NW_019944749.1:57175-62612 GCF_002910315.2 Salvelinus sp. IW2-2015
ATACTACTACTACCACTATTACTAATACCAGTATTGCCACCATTACTCATACTACTATCACTACTACCATTATTACTACTATCACTACTACTACTACTACTACTATTACTTATGCTACTATTACTACCATTACTCATACTACTATCACTACTGCCATTATTACTACTATCACTACTACTACTACTATTACTTATGCTACCATTACTACCATTACTACTACCATCATTGCTACTATTACTTATACTACTATTACTACTGATATTATTACTACTATTACTACTGCTATTACTACTACCAGTAGTACTACTATAACTACTGTTATTGTTACTACTAGTAATACTACCATTATTTATACTATTACAACTACAATTATTGCTACTATTACTACTACTATTATTACGACTACCAATATTACTACTATTACAACTGCCATTATTACTACTATTACTACTGACAGTATTGCTACTATTACTGCTGCCATTATTACTACTATCATTATTACTAATATTACTACTATCGTTCTTACTACTATTACTCATACTACTACTACTGTTACTACTACCATTATTACTACTGTTACTACTACCATTTTTTACTATTATTGCTACTGTCACGACTACCATTTTTACTACTGTTACTACTACCATTACTACTACTACTTGTATTACTTAAATTACTGTAATAAACATGACTACGATGACTAAGATGAGTTCCTCACTTTTCTTCTTTCAGCAAAGCAGCAGTTTCTCAAGACACGAATAAAAAGTACACTCCTCCTTCAACTGGTGAGGTTTTATTTAGTTTGGGTTTTAATTCATTGATGGGTGCATTATTGTATTTCTTCTGCTTTTATTAATTGAAACGTGAATTGTTTTTGGAAGTATGTTTCATTGAAATGTGTATTATTGTTTCTAATGGTGAGGTTAGGTGTATTATTGTGTATGTTTGGGTAGGTGTAGTATGTATGTTGGGGTAGGTGTAGTGTAGTATGTTGGGGTATGGGGTGGTAGTATAGTAATGTTAGGGGTAGGGTGTAGTATAGTATGTTAGGGGTAGGTGTAGTGTAGTATGTTTAGGGGTAGGGCTGTAGTATGTATGTTAGGGTAGGTGTATGTAGTATGTTGGGGTAGGTGTATTATTGTGCTATGTTGGTTAGGTTATTATTGTGCGTGTTGAAGGGTTTAGGTGTAAGTAATTGTGCTGTTAGGGGTAGGCTTGTAGTATATTGTTATGTTAGGTAGGTGTAGTATTGTGGCGCTGTTAGGTTGTTAGGTGTAGTATTGTGTATGTTAGGGTAGTGTAGTATAGTATGTTAGGGGTAGGTGTAGTATGTTCGTTTAGGCGGTAGGTGTAGTAGTGGCTGTTAGGGTTGGTGTAGTGTAGTATGTTTTAGGGTACGGTGGTAGTATAGTATGTTAGGTTAGGTGTAGTATAGTATGTTGGGTTAGATGGTGTATAGTATGTTAGGGGTGGTGTAGTATAGTATGTTAGGGTTAGGTTTGTCGTATAGTATGGTAGGTGTAGTATAGTAAATGTTAGGGTTAGCGTGTAGTATATATGTTAAGGGGTAGGTTGTAGTATTGTAGTGTTAAGGGCTTAGTGTAGTCTAGTATGTTGGGTTAGGTGTAGTATAGTATGTAGGGGTGGTGTAGTTAGTATGTTAGGGTTAGGTTGTAGTATCGTTAGGTAATGTGTAGTATATGTATGTTAGGTTAGGTGTAGTATAAGTATGGTTAAGGTTGTAGTAAGTTATGTTAGGGTTAGGTGTAGTCTATGTTGTTGTGGTACGGTGTATATTGTTGGCTGTTAGGTTTAGGTGTAGTTATAGTATGTTAGGGTAGGGTGTATGTATCGTATGTTAGGGGTAGGTGTAGTATAGTATGTTTAGGGGTAGGTGTAGTATGGTTGTTAGGGTAGGTGTAGTATAGTAATGTTAGGGTTGTAGTAATTGTGGCTGTTCGGGTTACGGTGTAGTTAAGTATGTTAGGGGTAGTGTGTGTATGTAATGGGTAGGTGTGTAATAGTAATGTTAGGGGTAGGTGTAAGTTATACGTTATTTAGGGGTAGGTGTAGTATAGTATGGTAGGGGTAGGTGTAGTATAGTATGGTATGTGTAGTATAGTAATGGTAGGTGTAGTATCGGTATGTTAGGGGGTAGTGTAGTATAGTATGTTAGGGGTAGGTGTAAGTTAGTATGTTAGGGTGGTGTGTATAGTAGGTAGGGGTGGTGTAGTATAAAGTATGGTATGTGTAGTATAGTATGGTAGGCTGTATGAATAAGTATGTTAGCGGTAGGTGGTAGTATAGTAATGTTAGGGTTAGGTGTAGTATAAGTTGTTAGGGTAGGTGTAGTATAGTAATGTTAGGGGTAGGTGTAGTATAGTATGGTAGGGGTAGGTGTAGTAATAAGTATGGTATGTGTAGTAATAGTATGGTATGTGTAGTATAGTAATGTTACGGGGTAGGTGTATGTATATTATGGTAGGTGTAGAAGTATGTTAGGGGTAGGTGTAGTATGTATGTTGGGGTAAGGTTATGTATAAGTATGTTAGGGGTAAGGTGTAGTTCTGAGGTAATGTTAGGGGTAGGTGTAGTATAGTATGGTAATTGGTGTGTATAGTGGTAGGTGTTAGTATAGTTGTTAGGGGTAGTGTAGTAATGTATCGTTTAGGGGTGGTTGTAGTATAGTAATGTTAGGGGTAGGTGTAGTATGTGTAGGGGTGTGTAGTATAGTATGGTAGGTGGTAGTGTATGGTGGCTGTAGTATAGTATGGTAGGTGGTAGGTGTAGTATAGTATGTTAGGTGGGTTGTAGTATAGTATGTTAGGGGTAGGTGTAGTATAGGATGTTAGGGGTAGGTGTAGTATATATGTTAGGGTTGTAGGTGTAGTATAGTATGTTAGGGGTAGTGTAGTATAGTATGGTAGTGTAGTAATTAGTATGGTAGGTGTTAGTATAGTATGGTAGGTGTAGTTATAGTATGTTTAGGGGTCAGTGTTGTATGTCGGGGTAGGTGGTAGTATAGTTGGTATGGTGTAATATAAGTATGGTAAGGTGTATAATAGTTATGTTAGGGGTAGGTGTAGCTATAGTATGTTAGGGGTAGTGTGTAGTATACGTATGTTAGGGGTCGGTTGTAGTATAGTATGTAGGGGTGGTGTAGTATAGTATGTTAGGTAGGTGTAGGTGTAGTATAGTATGGTAGGTGTAGTATTAGTATGGTATTTAGGGTAGGTGTAGTATATGTCTGTTAGGGGTAGGTGTAGTATAGTATGTTAGGGTAGGTGTGTATAGTATGTTTAGGGGGTAGGTGTACTATAGTATGTTAGGTGGTAGGTGTAACTATCGTATTGTTAAGGGGTAGGTGGTAGTATAGTATCTTTAGGGGTAGCGGTGTTAGTAATAGTTGTTGGGGTAGGGTGTAGATAGTATGGTGGGTAGGTGTAGTATAGTATGGATGTGTAGTATCAGTATGGTAGGTGTAGTATGTTGTTAGGGTAGGTGTAGTTATAGTATGGGTAAGGGTAGGTTGTAGTACTAGTATGTGGTGTAGTATAGTATGTTGGGGTAGGTGTAGTATAGTATGTTAGTGGGTAGGTTATTATAGTATGTTATGGGTAGTGTAGTATAGTATTTTAGGGGTAGGTGAGTATAGTATTGGTTGTGTAGTATTAGTATGGGTGTGTAGTATAGTATGGTAAAGGGGTTGTAGTATAGTAATGGTAGGGGTAGGTGTAGTATAGTTGTATGTGTAGTATATGTATGTAGGTTAGTAATAGTATGTTAGGGGTTAGTGTAGTATATGTATGTTAGGGTAGGGTAGTATAGTATGGTAGGTGTAGTATAGTATGTTAGGGGTAGGGTGTAGTATAGTATTTTAGGGGTAGGTGGTAGTAATAGATGTTAGGGGTAGGTGTGTATAGTATTGTTTAGGTAAGGTGTGTATAGTATGTTTAGGGTAGTGTAGGTGTGTATAGTATGGTAGGTGTAGTATAGTTGTTAGGGTAGGTGTAAGTATAGTTTTAGGGTAGGTGTAGTATATGTATGTGTAGGGGTAGGTGTAAGTATAGTATGGCAGGGGTAGGTGTGTTAATAGTATGGTAGCGTGTGTATAGTAGATGGGTATGTTGGGGTAGGTGTAGTATGGTTATTTAGGGGTAGGTGTAGTATAGTTAATGTTTAGGGTGGTGTAGTATAGTATCGTTAGGGGTGGTTGTTAGTATAGTATGTTAGGTGGTAGGTGTAGTATAGTATGTTAGGGGTAGTGTAGTATAGTATGTTGGGGTGGTTAGTATGTATGGTAGGTGAGTAATAGAGTTGTTAGGGGTAAGGTGTAGTATAGTATGTTTAGGGGTAGGGTGTAGTATAGTATTTTAGGGGTAGGTGTAGTATAGTATGTTAGGGTAGGGGTAG
Organism: Salvelinus sp. IW2-2015; assembly: GCF_002910315.2. NCBI lineage: Eukaryota > Metazoa > Chordata > Actinopteri > Salmoniformes > Salmonidae > Salvelinus > Salvelinus sp. IW2-2015. Next base: position 61,589 of record NW_019944749.1, read on the forward strand.
TTATGTAAGGTAGGGGTAGGTGTAGTAATTAGATGGTATGCTGTATGTATAGTATGGTAGGTGGTTAAGTAATGTGGCGTAGGTGTAGTATAGTAATGTTTAAGGGGGTAGGTGTAGTAATAGTATGGTAGGTGTAGTATAGTTGTTAGGGGTAGGTGTAGTATAGAGTTAGGGGTATGTATCTAGTATGGTAGGTGTAGTATAGTATTGGTAGGTGTAGTATAGTATGGTAGGGGTGGTGTAGTATTAGTATGTTAGGGGTAGGTGTAGTATAGTATGGTTAGGGTAGTGTAGTCATGATGCTTAGGGGTAGGTGTGTATAGTAAATGTTTAGGGTATGTTGTAGTATTAGTATGTTAGGGGGGTGTTATAGTATGTTAGGGTCGGTGTGTATGTATGTTAGGTTAGGTGTTATAGTATGTTGGGGTAGGTGTAGTATGTATGTTAGGGTTAGGTGTAGTATAGTATGGTAGGGGTAGGTGTAGTATACGTTGGTATCGTGTAGTATAGTATGGTATGTGTAGTATAGTATGTTAGGGTGGTGTAGTTAGTTATGTTGGGGGGTGTAGTATAGTTGTTAGGGGTAGGGGTAGTATAGTATGTTAGGGGTAGGTGTAGTATGTATGTTAGGTAGGTGTAGTATAGTATGTTAGTGGGGTAGGTGTAGTATAGTATGGTTGGGTAGGGGGTAGTATAGTGATGTTACGGGGTGGTGTAAGTAATAGTATTGTTGGGTAGTGTGTATTAGTAATTGTTAGGGGTAGGTGTACGTATAAGTATGGGTTAGGTGTGTAATAGTATGGTAATGGTGTAGTATAGTTATGTTAGGGGTAGGTGCTAGTATAGTATGTTAGGGGTTAGTTAGTATAGTTGTTAGGGGTAGGGGTAGTATAGTATGTTAGGGGTAGGTGTATGTTGTATGTTAGGGGTAGGTGTAGTATTAGTATGGTTAGGGGTAGGTTGTGTATAGTAATGTTAGGGTGGTGTAGTATGTATTTAGGGGTAGGTGTAGTTAGTATGTTGG
>NW_019944749.1:66001-82070 GCF_002910315.2 Salvelinus sp. IW2-2015
CGCAGGGGTGGAGCTACAGGGCAGTCAGAGACAGAGAGTAAGAGAAAGAGAGTCACCCAACCCAATGTTACTGTTATCATTATCTGGCTGGGCTGCTTCCCTGTCTTGCCTAGCCTGACCCCCCTTCAATTTCAATTTAAGGGCTTTATCATGGGAAATATATGTTGCCAAAGCAAGTGAAGTAGATAAAAGTGAAATAAACTCAAACAAAAAAAGAAACGTCCCTTTTTCAGGACCCTGTTTTCAAAGATCATTCGTAAAAATCCAAATAACTCACAGATCTTCATGTAAGGTTTAAACACTGTTTCTCATGCTTGTTCAATAGAACCATAAACAATTAATGAACATGCACCTGTGAACGTCATAAGACCACTAACAGCGTTACAGACGTAGGCAATTAAGGTCACAGTTATGAAAACGTAGGACACTAAGAGGCCTTTCTACTGACTCTAAAAAACACCAAAAGAAAGTGCCCAGAGTCCCTGCTCATCTGCCGTGAACGTCCTTAGCATGCTGCAGGGAGGCATGAGGACTGCAGATGTGGCCAGGGCAATACATTGCAATGATCATACTGTGAGATGCCTAAGACAGCACTACAGGGAGATAGGACGGACAGCTGATCGTCCTCACAGTGGCAGACCAGTGTAACAACACCTGCACAGGATCGGTACATCTGAACATCACACATGCGAGACAGGTACAGGATGGCAACAACACAACTGCCCGAGTTACACCAGGAACGCACAATCTCTTCATCAGTGCTCAGACAGTCCGCAATAGCTGGAGAGGCTGGACTGAGGCTTGTGGCCTGTTGTAAGGCAGGTCCTCATCAGACATCACCGGCAAATACGGGCACAAACACTATGGCACAAACCCACCGTTGCTGGACCAGTCAGGACTGGCAAAAAGTGTTCTTCACTGACAAGTCACGGTTTTGTGCCCATAGTCTGTGCTGGCACATGTACACAAATCATGTGCAAAAGAAAAGCTTGTGTTTTTCTGTTGTGTTCATGAAGAGAAGAATTAAAAACAAGATATTAACATTTAATAAAGTTAAACAGGATGAATTCAAGATATAGAATTTACCACCTGGGTAAAGTTTTGTGGAGTAAAATCACATTTAATTTTTGTACGTGTTATACAATAAAACAATAAGCTATTTTACTGTTCATGTAGGAATGTATCTTTGTTGAATCACTACATGAAGCCTATTGTAAGTATTACATAAGAAATGGCCTATTCAGTAGTGAAATCATTGCCAAATGCTTTGCAGAGAATTTGCAAGATAGTTTCAAGAAGTCCAATATTAGGAAACTCACTAGAAGCCTTCGGCAGCTGTGTCAATCTAAGCTTCAATGGTATGTTCTTGCCATTGAAAAGTATTTCAAACGGTTACACAGTACAGTTTCAATGTTACTCCCAGGAACAAAGTGCCATTTACACAAGACAGTTATGAGTAAGCTGTCACATTCTATTCCATATCAAAACCGGTCTGAGAATCCAATAACCATTCTCTTGCACAGTAATCCATTTGAATATAAGATAATAGCAGCTCCTCCATGAATCGAAGGCTCTTTCTCACAGCAGAAAGTTCAACTTCACCTAGACAACTTTTGTTTTGGAAAATGTAGTAAATGAATGGAACATTTAAAACATCTAAATCAACTAGACACTACTTTACATACTGTCAAGTCTATCCTGAGCCAATGGCAGCATGCTATCTGTATTCAAATGTTCATACATTTCCACCACATCCTGTATTACCCTAGTTTCTCTAAGTCAGCAACGTGGCAGATTTGCAAAACATAAGTCTTGTGGATCATAAATGATTTGCTGTATGTAAGTATGACTAGAGTGAACAGGCTACTCCTTATAGGAGTCCTATTGGCTGATGTAACTGAGGTATTTGGGTAGTTGAGCAAGATGCCGGGACTCCCAAGGGCGTGACAGACAGTTCAAAACAGATTTAGTAACTTGCGTTACGACCTGACTCGTAGTTTGTAACAACAAAGGGAGACCACACATGACTTAAATGTAAAAAGGAAATACATTTATTCAACTAAATAATAAGAAACATACTGTGGACGTCTGTAGGATCGTCGTGTATGCAGTGTGTGGATGAGTGGAGAGGTGTTGTATGGTGAAACAAACCCAAAAAACTAAAGGTGGTGGAGCCAGCCTGCCAGTCAGGAAGACCGAGAGTTGGCTGATGTGACAACCCTTATAGCCTGCAGGCCAAGCCTGCCCAGGTGTGCCACATCAGCTGACGATCTTCCCAACTCTGCCCACTGGCCTCCTGCAACACGCAGACTGCCAAACAGGAGATCCCAGAGGAGGATGTCACACTTAGAAGATACCTTTAAATCACATTAGCCATCATATCCATCTATTGTATATACACTGTATATTCAATATATATTCTCCACATTGTTGTCACTCTTCTATTTAGTGAGTATTTATATATAAATCTGGTATTACACAGATTCAGTAACTGGAAGGACAAAATAAATGAAAATCATTGTTGACACAATCGTTCTATGTTATTATGTTTATGTTATGTTTCCTGCCATCATGTTGTCCCTCCATTCAGCTTGTATTGATACACAAGGTTGGTGTACAATCATCGTTGGAGGCTGTTGGGGATTCCCGAAATAAGACTAGGGAGGATGATGGAAATCCTGCCCCCTTCTTCTCTCTCCTAGTCTACCGCTCCTCCTCTCCTCGATCCAGCCCCTCTAGTTGTTTACAGTTCATCTTGGAAAGTCATACATTTTCCTAGAACCTATTAAATGGAACTCTGGAACTCTCTACTGTAAAATCACCAGGAATTCAAACACAAAAAATGACATGTCCCACACACCCCTAGTGGATAAAGGAAAGACCGAGAGGTTGTCTGTGAGCAAGCCCATTGGAATGGAGAGAGATTCTAAGAGTGTGGGGTGATCTAATGTTTATAGAATGTGTGTGTCAGAGCAAATCTTTCCATGAGGTGTGTGTGTGTGTGGTTGTGTGTGTGTGTGTGTGTGTGTGTGTGTGTGTGTGTGTGTGTGTGTGTGGTGCGTGTGCGCATGTGTGTGTGTGCGCATGTGTGTGTGTGCGTGTGTGTGTGTGTAATCAGGGGAAGCCTTGTTAATATTTATAGAATAGAGGAATCTTTCCATGGGGTGATATGTGTGTTTGTGTTTCAGTAGGAGGAGGGTTAATTAGTTATCAGTTATAAGATAAGATACAACTTTATTCATCCTCCAGGAGGGGAAATGTACAGTTCACTTCTGGTCGCCCCTGTTAGCTGGCTCCTGCTTGGGAGGTGTGTATGTGTGTATCTGCCTGTCTGTGTGTGCGGATGGGGTAGGATAGTTAATAATCAGAGAAGTATTTCAATTGGGTGATGTGTGTGTTTTCGATGGGGGAGGGCTAGTAAGTTACTAGTTGAGACCCAGCTCCTGAAGGTAGCAGGATGGTATTCCTGGTAGTGAAAGTGCAGGATGGTATTCCTGGTAGTGAAGGTAGCAGGATGGTATTCCTGGTAGTGAAGGTAGCAGGATGGTATTCCTGGTAGTGAAGGTAGCAGGATGGTATTCCTGGTAGTGAAGTAGAAGGCTGGTACCCTTGTAGTGAAAGTAGAAGGCTGGTATTCCTGGTAGTGAAGGTAGAAGGCTGGTACTCCTGGTAGTGAAGGTAGCAGGCCTGGTTATTACTGGTGGTGAAGGTAGCAGGCTGGTATTACTGGTAGTGAAGGTAGCAGGCTGGTACTCCTGGTAGTGAAGGTAGCAGGCTGGTACTTCCTGGTAGTGAAGGTAGCAGGCTGGTACTCCTGGTAGTGAAGGTAGCAGGCTGGTACTCCTGGTAGTGAAGGTATCAGGCAGGTACTCCTGGTAGTGAAGGTAGCAGGCTGTACTCCTGTAATGCTGAAATGGCTGCTGGATGACATATTTCAGAAAGCCAACAATGACTCAACATATGCACACACACACAAACACACGCACACGCACACACACACACACACACACGCACACCCTCAGGACCGGCACAAAGGGACGAGTTGTGTTTGTTTTCTTTATAATCGTTTTGGTACCATTTTCCGCGAGTATGTGGTGAATTAGCACAAAACTCCAAACCAGGTGTTCATAATGTTTTGTACACTCAGGGTATACGTTTACTGTGAGATATGAGTACATTGTTTAATCACCAAAACACAGCATAATGAGTTTGTGATTTTAGTAAAGCAGTGTGACCCCATCTAAAGACGCACAGCATATGAGTTGTGATTTTAGTAAAGCAGTGTGACCCCGATCTAAAGACACAGCATAATGAGTTTGTGACTTTAGTAAAGCAGTGTGACCCCGATCTAAAGACCACAGCATAATGAGTTTGTGACTTTAGTAACAGTGTGACCCCCGATCTAAAAGACCACAGCATAATGAGTTTGTGATTTTAGTAAAGCAGTGTGACCCCGATCTAAAAGACCACAGCATAATGAGTTTGTGACTTTAGTAAAGCAGTGTGACCCCCGATCTAAAAGACCACAGCATAATGAGTTTGTGACTTTAGTAAAGCAGTGTGACCCCCGATCTAAAAGACCACAGCATAATGAGTTTGTGACTTTAGTAAAGCAGTGTGACCCCCGATCTAAAAGACCCAGCAACTTCATTTGGTCGCGCACCCACATGAACAGATGTTACAGCAGGTGCAGTGAAATGCTTGTGTTTCTAGCTTCTACAGTGCAATAATACAATATTAATACAATACGCAAATAATCCAGAAAGTCCAAAACAAGAAAGAAATGCATCCCTTTACTAAAATTGCATTGCCATACAGTACTGTAATACTGTAATATATGCCATTTACGTAGCAGACACTTTGATATAAAGTGACAACAGTCCACACATTTTGTATGTGACCCCAGTGGGAATCGAACCCACAACTCTAGTGCCATGCTCTTATGAACTGAGCCACTACAGGACCACAACAATACATAAGTACAGTAAAATACAATACATGATTACAATACAGGTGAAGTGTACAATTGCCATCCCCATGAGCGTACCAACCTCCTTCAGGCCTGGATGAAGCATGCAATGATTTCAATCCAGACCTACATTAGCAGTGGCTTAATAACTGTATATAACATATATATAGTAGTAGTTTAATAACTGTATATCACCATAGATATAGTAGTGTTTTAATAACTGTATATCACCATAGATATAGTAGTGTTTTAATAACTGTATATCACATAAGATATAGTAGTGGCTTAATAACTGTATATCACCATAGATATAGTAGTGGTTTAATAACTGTATATCACCATAGATATAGTAGTGTTTAATAACTGTATATCACACATAGATATAGTAGTGGTTTAATAACTGTATATCACCATAGATATAGTAGTAGTTTAATAACTGTATATAACCATAGATATAGTAGTGGTTTAATAACTGTATATCACCATAGATATAGTAGTAGTTTAATAACTGTATATCACCATAGATATAGTAGTGTTTTAATAACTGTATATCACCATAGATATAGTAGTGGTTTAATAACTGTATATCACCATAGATATAGTAGTGGTTTAATAACTGTATATCACCATAGATATAGTGGTGGGTTCCAACAGAGCCCAGCCATAATCTTAACCTATTTTACTCTTCTCATGTGTAGCTCCTCCTGCAACATCCGACATACTGTACGTTGAAGACTGACATGCTCCTCCTTCTATACCTACAAACACAGACAGATTGACATAAAATCATATCAAATGTTTTGTCACATGCGCCGAATACAACCTTAGTGATTGCTTACTTGCAAGCCCTTAACCACAAATGCAGTTTTGAAAATGTTTACTAAATGAAGTTTAAGAAAGTAACAATAAAACATCAATAACGAGGCTATATACAAGGGGTACCGGTACCAAGTCAATGTGCGGGGGTACAGGTTAGTCAAGGTAATTGAGGTAATACTCTGCATAAATAACAAACAGCGAGTTGCACAGCGTAAAAAAAAGCCCAGCCAATGCAAATAGTCCATGTAGCCATTTGAGTAACTGTTCAGCAGTCTTATGGCTTGAGGGTAGAAGCTGTTAAGGAGCCTTCCTCTGACACGCCTGGTATAGAGGTCCTGGATGGCAGGAAGCTTGGCCCCAGTGATGTACTGGGCCTTACGCACTACCCTCTGTAGCGCCATGTGGTCAGATGCCAAATGCAACCAGTCAAGATGCTCTCGATGGTGCCACTGTAGACATTTTTGAGGATCTGAGGACCCATGCCAAATCTTTTCAGTCTCCCGAGGGGGAATAGGCATTGTCATGCCCTCTTCGCGACTGTCATGATAGTTTGTTGGTGATGTAGACACCAAGGAACTTGAAGCTCTAGACCTGCTCCACTACAGCCCTCGTCGATGAGAATGGGGGCGAGCTCGGCCCTCCTTTTCCTATAGTCCACAATCAGCTCCTTTGTCTTGATCAAGTTGAGGGAAAGGTTGTCTTCCTGGCACAACACTGCCAGGTCTCTGACCTCCTCTCTGCAGGCTGTCTCATCATTGTCGGTGATCAGGCCTACCACCGTTGTGTCGTCCGCAAACTTAATGAGGGTGTTGGAGACGTGCTTGGCCATGCAGTCGTGGGTGAACATGGAGTACAGGAGGGAACTAAGCACGCACCTCTGAGGGGTCCCCGTGTTGAGGATCTTTGTGGCAGATATGTTGTTGCCTACCTTTACCACCTGGGGGCTGCCCGTCAGTTGTTGAAAAACAGAGACGAGTGTACGTGTAATTGTGTATAAACTCTGTTTATACACACACATACATACTGTACATACAAACATACACAAAAGTATGTGGACACCCCTCCAAATTAGTGGATTCTGCTATTTCAGCCACACCCGTTGCTGACAGGTGTATAAAATCAAGCACACAGTCATGCAATCTCCATAGACAAACATTGGCAGTAGAATGGCCTTACTGAAGAGCTCAGTGACTTTCAACGTGGCACCGTTATAGGATGCCACCTTTCCAACAAGTCAGTTTGTTGCCCTGCTAGAGCTGCCCTAGTCAGCTGTAAGTGCTGTTATTGTGAAGTGGAAACGTTTAGGAGCAACAACGGCTCAGCCGCGAAGAGGTAGGCCACACAAGCTCACCGAACGGGACCGCAGAGTGCTGAAGCGTGTAAAAATCATCTGTCCTCGGTTGCAACACTCACTACCGAGTTCCAAARTGCCTCTGGAAGAAATGTCAGCACAAGAACTGTTCGTCTGGAGCTTCATGAAATGGGTTTCCATGGCCGAGCAGCCACACACCATCCTAAGATCACCATGTGCAATGCCAAGTGTCCACTGGAGTGGTGTAAACATTTGGACTCTGGAGCAGTGGAAACGCATTCTCTGGAGTGATGAATCACGCTTCACCATCTGGCAGTCTTACGGACTAATATGGGTTTGGCGGATGCCAGGAGAACGCTACCTGCCCCAATGCATAGTGCCAACTGTAAAGTTTGGTGGAGGAGAAACAATGGTCTGGGGCTGTTTTTCATGGTTCGGTGTCCTGGGCTGTTTTTCAGGTTCGGGCTAGGCCCGTGTTCCAGTGAAGGAAAATCTTAACGCTACAGCATACAATGACATTCTAGACGATTCTGTGCTTCCAACTTTATGGCAAGAATTTGGGGAAAGCCCTTTCCTGCTTCAGCATGACAATGCCCCCGTGCACAAAGCGAGGTCCATACAGAAATGGTTTGTCGAGATTGGTGTGGAATACTTGACTGGCCTGCACAGAGCCCTGTCCTCAACCCCATCCTACAGCTTTGGGATGATTGGGACGCCGACTGCAAGCCAGGCCTAATCGCCCAACATCAGTGCCCGACCTCACTAATGCTCTTGTGGCTGAATGGAAGCAAGTCCCCGAGCAATGTTCCAACATCTAGTGGAAAGCGCTTCCCAGAAGAGTGGAGGCTGTTATAGCAGCAAAGGGGGGACCAACTCCATATTAATGCCCATCATTTTGGAATGAGATGTTCGATGAGCAGGTGTCCACATAGTTTGATCATGTAATGTTAATGCATACATAATACACAGATGACATGACAGAGACAAGTGTATGAATTAGGTATGTTAATTCCTTACCTACACATAAATGTAGCAACTGACATAGAAAGAGACAAGTGCACGTTAATTACCTACCTACATACAGCATGGCATGACTGAAGAAGAAGAACTAGTAGTAACAGAAATACTTTTGTACCGAGTTAATCATGTCAGAGCAAATTCCTGTCATCTTTTGTCATGGGCAATAAACTATCTTCCAGCCTATTCCAATTTAGATATGGGTGGTCAAATATGTAACTTATTAAGTGGAAATGTTCACTATACAATGTACTCTATGGCCTTGACTTCCTTTACGTTATCAAACTAAACATGGTTTACGATAGTTGTGACTTCCTGTCATTGTAAACTACATTATATTCTGACTTCTACAGGAAGGAACATAGTTGAGCAGGAAGTGGATCTGGGTCAACTCCCTGACTGACACTTCCTGTTAAGGTATCCATAGTAACTCTGTTGTAGGTTAGGGTTGAGGCTAGGGTTAGGCTTGTACTGAGATGTGGACATGATCTAGGGTTAGGCTTGTACTGAGATGTGGACATGAATCTAGGGTTAGTGTTAGGGTTGAGGCTAGGGTTAGGGTTAACTGAGATGTGGACATGAATCTAGGGTTAGTGTTAGGGTTGAGGCTAGGGTTAGGGTTGAACTAGGATGTGGACATGAAGCTAGGGTTAGGTTAGGGTTGAGGCTAGGGTTAGGGTTGAACTAGTGTTTAGGGTTGAGGCTAGGGTTAGGGTTGAACTAGGGTTAGGGTTAGGGTTATGCGTGAGGTAGGGTTAGGGTTTAACTAGGATGTGGACATGAAGCTAGGGTTAGTGTTAAGGTTGAGGCTAGGGTTAGGGTTGAACTAGGGTTAGGGTTATGCGTGAGGCTAGGGTTAGGGTTTAACTAGGATGTGACATGAAGCTAGGGTTAGTGTTAAGGTTGAGGCTAGGGTTAGGGTTTAACTAGGGTTAGGGTTAGGACTGAACTAGGGTGTGGACATGAAGCTAGGGTTAAACTAGGATGTGACATGAAGCTAGGGTTAGGGTTGAGGCTAGGGTTAGGGTTTAACTAGGATGTGGACATGAAGCTAGGGTTAGGTTGAGGCTAGGGTTAGGGTTTAACTAGGATGTGGACATGAAGCTAGGGTTAGGGTTGAGGCTAGGGTTAGGATTGAACTAGGATGTGGACATGAAGCTAGGGTTAGGGTTGAGGCTAGGGTTAGGGTTGAACTAGGATGTGGACATGAAGCTAGGGTTAGGGTTGAGGCTAGGGTTAGGAATGAACTAGGATGTGGACATGAAGCTAGGGTTAGGGTTGAGGCTAGGGTTAGTGTTACTACTGTTACCGAAAATGCTTGCCCAACAGAAACTGTAAGTATTAATTACATTCCTACACTCCATGTTGATAATGACGACTCATTTCCATCACATCTACTGTTGCATGCTGGATTATTTGGTTGCTGAATCAAGGTGTTCACTGTCACATCTATGAATCAGTGGCTCCTATCACAATGGATATGTCTCTCTGACAGACTACAACAGAGCATTAAAGAACCAAACATCCTGCCTGAGCAACGCTCCATCAGTATCCTATATCACATTATCTAAAATCCAGTGGCAGTGGTAGTCTACACTGTACGTCCTAGAGAGTGATTGTTTTGTTTTCTGCTGAACAGTAGAATGTTTTGTGTGTGTGTCCTTGACAGATAGATAGATGCAGCCAGTCAGGCCATGTGCTGGTTGGACTGGAAGCTGATACCACAGCCCTGTACTCCAGTGGAGGCTGCTGAGGGGAGGATGGCTCATAATAATGTCCGAATGGAGTCGATGGAATGGTACTACAAAACATATTTGATACCACTCCATTCCAGCCATTATTACGAGCAKTCCGCCCCTCAGCAGCCTCCACTGCTGTACTCTCAGGCCCAGCTCTATAGGATAGGGCGGGAGGAGGACTACACTCTGCTCCAACTCAGGTCTAACTATCAAGGCCCCTGATAAGTGCTTCATCCTCTGACACGGCAAGAGTGGAGATGGCCATTGTGTCCATACACACGTGGCCAGTGAAAACAGGATGTGGACATGAAGGTAGGGTTAGGGCTACTACCGTTACCAAAAATGATTGCCCAACAGAAACTGTGAAGTATTGATTACTTTCCTACACTTCTTGTTGATAACGATGACTCATTTTCATCACATTCCATCCTATCTACTGTTGCATGCTGGATGAGTTGGCTCACTCAGGTGCTGAATCAAGGTAGTTCACACCACTGTCACACCTTGGATTTGATTGTTTTCGACATCTTTTGTGTTTTTATGTATCTCTTTCTTTTATGCATCTCTTTCACTGCTCCTGTTTGCTTTGACTTCCCTAATGTGTGTTGCGATTTTAAATGCACTTTGATTTGAATCATTGACTCCTATAAAACACAATGGAATCTTGAACTTAAACGAACCCCGAGGCTGACAACTGATCTCCCTTTCAGACAGAAAATGCAACATGGAGCATTTGTGGGAACCAAACACCCTGCCTGGGCAACACTCCAGCAATATCCTATATCACATTATCTAACAACACAGGGTTTTCAGTGCAGTAGTCTTCAATCAAGTAACGTTGCATTTCCTCGAGTGATTATTTTGTGTGTGTGTCCTTGACAGATCGATAGATGCAGCCAGTCAGGCCATGTGCCGGTTGGACTGAAAGCTGATACCACGGCCCTGTACTCTGTATACAKCATCTCAAGCCCAGTGCTAGGATAGGGTGGGAGGAAGAGGGCTACACTCTACTCCAATTAGGGCCTAACGTTTAAGACCTCTGACTCTGATAAGTGCTTCATACTTTGGTACAGCAAGAGGGGTGATGACCATTGTGTCCATACACACACTAGCACTCACGCACACACAGACAGACTCATGTGGCCTGTGAAAATGGTACCTCTCCCCATCCCTCGTAATGGACAGGATGGCTTTAGCTTTAATCTTGTCTGGCCCTGTTGGTGTGTGCTGCGACTGTAAAACATATTTTCTCAGAGGCTATTGATTGACTTCATATCCTTTTCATATGACCTTCAGATAGCAATCCTAAGGACTCTACATTCAAACAAGAACAACTTGTTTTCCAAGTTAGGTAGTGTTTACCCTACCTGTTCTACTCACGTTTAGGCCCCATTCTATGGACATGGCTTTCCCGCTCCCCATCCTCCCTCCGACTGGGAGAACATGAACGTGCCGCCCCTCCCCCTTGACAGATGTGAACAGCTCGCTGAGACTTGCTCTGGATGTGTGTGTGCGCGTTCCTCCAGAGGTCCAGACAATCGTCTAGAAGTCAGGAAGTGTTCCTCGAAGCACGGCTCCAGAGTGAGAAACCCTTCCAAGTCAAACATTGGGCCCCTGTCAAACAACCACACACTCTATTGCCATCAACTTGCCCCCTAGAGAGACTGCCACATACACTGACCGTTCTCTATCCTGTGCCTACTGTCAATGCTCCACAAAAATAAACATCCGTTCTGATTGGTGTATCCAGGTTGTTGATATCAGTCAGATAGTGAGTCATTTATTGGACCTCTTGTCATGTTGTGGACAAACATGAAATGTGTTTTTAACAGTTACGGTTGACCTGCATCAAGTGAGTAAGGTAAGGTTGAACGATCACCTAATGATGTGGCTTAACATCAACCAGAAACAAAAATATAGGCTCCATACATTTGCTGCAGTTTGTAATTAATCCCCTAGTTGATTGACACACCAGTGCATCAATCTAAGTAACAATTTAAAAATCCCCATCGAAATCCATCAGTTTAAAGGAAGGTTCACTGATGTTTATATTATATTGTTTTTGTGCATCTCTGAGTGGTGTTCTATCGATTCCCTTAGTCATTTCATGTTTTCACGTGTATCTGAGTTAGTAGCGTTCAAGCAGGCAGAAATCCGGACGGTATGACGTAGCACTGTGATAAAGTCTCTCACTACACTGGAAGTTAATAGTTAAGACTTTTACATCGCCAAAACGTCTATCATAGTGTCAAATTTCAAAACTGGCCGATGTCATAACTCGGAGGATGTCTTCTCTAGAATGAGCCATTGATCAAATTTTTGTGATATTCCTACCTCGAGAAATGTGTTATTTAACAGAGGGTCTAAATGTCCAGAAAGCTATTCTAGTCTACATCACGGGTGGCGTAGGAATTTATTTCTAACCCCCTAATCAGTGGTTCCCAAACTTATTCACTCAGGTCCCCCTTCCAGCATTGGGGAACATGCACGTACGCACACTGCATCTATTTCAAACTGTTCACACCTCTCTTGTTGGCGGAGAGAACATTTAGCAGTTTAAAGCTAATTGTCTTGCAATTATATACATTTTGCCATGTCTAATGTTTAATCATGTGATATTTGAGTGACTCAAACATTACAACAAAATCTATGGGCTAAAAACCTAGCTAAAATAAACATTAGCTGACATGGGCTAGTTGATCTGTATATTTCTGACAAGTTATAAATAGCTCTCTAGGGCCTGCAATGACCGACATGACAAGAGGAATACTGATGATGCACTACCCAATTTAAAAATTGCACCTTGTGCATTCTACTTTTACAACTTTTGAGAGTAAGTTGAAAGCCCAACAAAGTTCCTAAAATAAAAATTAACCAGTGCCTAAACTGTTCTATTTGAGAAGGCTGCTCCTCCTACTAGCTTTGCCCAATGAGGTGATGGGCCTTTGCCTGGTGCCCCACAACTCAGCATAATCGAATCCACCCAATGTGCCGCAAAATTAAACATCAGTTTGTTGATTGTATTCCATGTTGTTTAAACAGGTTAGATAGAAAGACATTCATTTGTTGACCTGAGTCACCTGACCTTAAATGGACCTCTTGCAACCTCTTGTTGAGGAGAGTTTGTGTCTGTGGAAAACATCAAATGTGTTTTTGGTGACCTGTCAAGAAGTGTTCTTCGCATCACTGCTTCTCTGTCAGAGAGAACCCTTCCAAGTCATTCACCCTCTGTCAAAATACCCCACTAACACACACTCACTCAGACTGAGACGGAAGAAGGAAACAGAAATAAAAACGCATTGAAAAGATCTATCTAGTCTACTAATAAGATAGGAACACACCTCAGTTTAGCTGGGAAAGGCTGCTTGGAAGGTTTGAGTGAGATCGCCTCACTGTGGACAAGAACTGCCATTACACCCTCATGCACTAATCACAATTACCTGTAGATCTGAAATGGAAATCATCACGTTTCTTTATAAGAAATTGAATATGAATACTGTAGCCTATATCTCTCAATGGTTTCCTTACTGTAGTCTTGAAGATCCAGTGAATGACAACACGATACAGAGCTCCCCAACATCGAAGGAGGGAGTCGAAATCTGCCGCCTTGGTTGATACCTCTTCTAGGGCCCTGTGTTTTGCGCAATCATTTATCTTGTATCTAAAACCTTTTCCAGAAATGATATTACAACCAAAATCGAAGCAATTGACTTAGGATGGCCCTGAACTATATGACATGAAAGTAAAAGAGGACAGTTTGATGAAAAAGCTTTAAATAAAGGTTCAAATCCAGGCATGTCACATAATTGCACAAAACACTCAGACCTACTCATAACATTAACTTTGTCATTTGAAATAATAAGTACATTGGATTGTATCCTACACACATACACTGAGTATACACAACATTAAGACACATGCTCTATCTACGACAGACTGACCAGGTGAATCCAGGTGAAAGCTGTGATCTCTTATTGATGTCACTTGTTAATCCACTTCAATCAGAGTAGATGAAGGGCCAGGTTAAAGAATACATTTTTAAACCTTGAGACAATTGAGACATGGTTTGTGTGTGTGCCATTCAGAGGTGAATGGGCAAGACAAAAATTTTAAGTGCCTTTAAACGGGGTATGGTAGTAGGTGCCAGGTGCACCGGTTAGAGTGTGTCAAGAACTGCAACGCTGCTGGGTTTTTCACACTCAACAGTTTCCCATATGTATCAAGAATGGTCCACCATCCACAGGACATCCAGCAACTTGACACAGCTGTGGGAAGCATTGGAGTCAACAAGGGCCAGCATCCCTGTGGAACGCATTCAACACCTTAGAAGTCCATGCAAGAAGAATTGAAGCTGTTCTGAGGGCAACAGGAGGCGCATCCCAATATTAGGAGGTGTACTAATGTTTTGTACACTCAGTGTATACATGCATATCTAGAATGACATAACCATAGATATCTAACACCGTACCGCCATGAGGCATACATGAATACAGAGAAGAACTACTGTCCCTCTGGTCCRTCATCTTAAAAACAACAAACATGAAAATGTGCAAAAAAGTAGATTCAAACAGTCTGACATTTTGTTTAGCTACGCTAGGAAAGCAGCACAACATCCAAATAGAAGCATTTGAAATTTCACTTACTGCTACATTACTTAATGTATTATTAATACTTAGGGGCAAACTTAMCTTCCATTTAAATATMATTTTCACGTAGTCAGCATTGACGTCAATGGGAGACTTTGGGATAGATTTMATTCGATCGGCCCTTTCCGACTATGCACCWTTGAAAGGCAACATTTCCGCGTTGGCGGAGACCGCATTCACGGTAAACGCTGCCTATGTAGGCTCAATCGGGAATCACCTTTAAATGTCAAATGCGCTATAACGAGGATCATCCACGCTTCCGGATTGAATCCAGGCCTAAGTGAGACTAAGTGAAAATTTGACCTAAATGGAAGATAGSATTTGCCCCTTAATTAATTGTTATACAATCGTCAGTAATAACAGAGTGTATAGTAATAGCAGTTACAACTACTGTAAGCAGCGTCTCTGGTGCAGTTACTGGGTGAGTTATGGTATAATACATGGACAGGTACYGTATGTCAGTTTTAGCTTGGGGTCAATTCCATTTCAACTCAAGTCAGTTTAGGACAGAGCCTTGCTCAAATGTACACAGATTCCTAGAACCAACACAGAAAGAAACGGTGGCAATTCTAACAGAGGGCCTCTGTCAACATAGACGATTAACACACACCTACAGTGTCTTCAGAAAGAATTCACACACTTTGATTTTTTCCACATTTTGTTGTTACAGCCTGAATTAAAAAATTGATTAAATTGAGATTTTTGTGTCACTGATCTACACACAATACCTCAATGTCAAAGTGGATTCTTTAAAAAAATTATTATAAAAAATTAAAACCTGAAATGTCTTGAGTCTATAATATTCAACCCATTTGTTATGGCAAGTTCAGGAGTAAAATGTGCTTAACAAGTCACATAATAAGTTGCATGGACTAGTGTTAAACATGATTTTTGAATAACTACCCCCCTCTGTATCCCACACATACAATAATTGTAAGGTCCCTCATTGAGCATTGAATTTCAAACACAGATTCAACCACAAAGACCAGGGAGGTTTTTCAATGCCTAGCAAAGAAGGGCACCTATTGGTAGATGGGTAAAATAAAACAGACATTGGATAACCGTTGAGCGATGGTGAAGGCTTAATAAACACTTAATGGATGTGATCAATACATCAACCATCATCGATCTAACAAAGATACAGGCGTCCTCTTCCTAACTCAGGTTTCCAGAGAGGAAGGAAACTGCTCAGGGATTTCACCATGAGCCAATGGTGATTTTATAAAACAGTTACAGAGAGTTAGATGGCTTTGATAGAGAAAACTGAGGATGGATCAACACCACTCTAGTTACTCCACAATACTAAACCTAAATGACAGAGTGAAAAGAAGGAAACCTGTACAGAATAAAACTATATCCTGTTTGCAACAAAGCACTAAAGTAATAGTACCAAAAAATGTGGAAAAGCAATGCCAAATGTTTTTGTGGGCAAATCCATAACTAGAATATGGTATTATTCTGTTGATCCCCGATTCTCATTTTCTCCTATCGACAGCCATTAAAAACTCTGTAACTGTTTAATAAAGTATACACTCCTACTACCTCATTTTGTAATTGTTAGCAACTG
>NW_019944750.1:0-2072 GCF_002910315.2 Salvelinus sp. IW2-2015
ACGCAATGCAGATAGTCCAGCCATTTGATTACACAGACACTGGACAGAGGAACTCTCCATAGAAGGCCAGCAACCCTGAGTCGCCTCTTCAGTGTTGACTTTGAGACCGGTGTTTTGCTGGTACTACAGTGGCTTGTGAGAGTATTCACCCCCCTTGACATTTTTCATATTGTGTTGCCTTACAACCTGAAATTAAAGTTGATTTTTGGGGGGTTTGTATCATTTGATTTACACAACATGCCTATCACTTTGAAGATGCAAAATATTTTTTATTGTCAATACGTTGTAGAGCCACATTTTGCAGCAATTACAGCTGCAAGTCTTGGGGAATGTCTCTATAAACTTGGCACATCTAGCCACTGTGATTTTTGCCCATTCTTCAAGGCAAATCTGCTCCATCTCCTTCAAGTTGGATGGGTTCTGCTGGTGTACAGCAATATTTAAGTCATACCACAGATTCTCAATTGGATTGAGGTCTGGGCTTTGCCTAGGCCATTCCAAGACATTTAAATGTTTCCCCTTAACTTCTTACGGCTGAGATCACGTTAACGGGATCGATATGACAACAGCCAGTGAAAGTGCAGGGCGCCAAATTCAAACAACAGAATTCTCATAATTAAAATTCCTTAAACATACAAGTATTTTACACCATTTTAAAGATAAACTTGTTGTTAATCCCACCACAGTGTCCGATTTCAAAAAGGCTTTACGACGAAAGGATACCATGCGATTATGTTAGGTCAGCACCTAGTCACAGAAAAACACAGCCATTTTTCCAGCCAAAGAGAGGAGTCACAAAAAGCAGCAATAGAGATAAAATGAATCACTAACCTTTGATGATCTTCATCAGATGACACTCATAGGACTTCATGTTACACAATACATGTATCTTTTGTTCGATAAAGTTCATATTTATATCCAAAAATCTCAGTTTACATTGGCGCGTTATGTTCAGTAATGTTTTGCTTCCAAAACATCCTGTAATTTTGCAGAGCCACATCAATTTACAGAATACTCATAATAAACTTTGATAAAAGATACAAGTGTTATGCATGGAACTTTAGATAAACTTCTCCTTAAAGATGAGGCAGCATCAGGCTGTGGGGATGTATTTCATCAGCAGGGACTAGAAAACTGGTCAGAATTGAAGGAATGATGAATGGCGTTAAATACGGGGAAATACTTAATTCTTGAGAGAAACCTTTTTCAGTGTCCCAGAGATTTGAGACTGGGATGTAGGTTCACCTTCTAGCAGGACAATGATCGTAAACATACTGCTAAAGCAACACTCGAGTGGTTTAACTTTTAAGGCTGGTGGCAGTATTGAGTAGCTTGGATGAATAAGGTGCCCAGAGTAAACTGCCTGCTACTCAGGCCCAGAAGCTAAGATATGCATATTATTAGTGGATTTGGATATAAAACACTCAGAAGTTTCTGAAACGGTTTGACTGATGTCTGTGAGTATAACAGAACTTATATGGCAGGCAAAAACCTGAGAAAAAATCCAACCAGGAAGTGGGAAATCTGAGGTTTGTAGGTTTTCAAGTCTTAGCCTATCCAATATACAGTGTCTATGGGGTACTTCCTAAGGCTTCCACTAGATGTCAACAGTCTTTAGAACCTTGTTTTCAGCGCTTCTACTGTGAATGAGGAGAGAAGAAGAGCTGATTTTGTAAGAGGTCTGGCAGAATGCCATGGGCTCAGACAGGCGCGCGCCTGTGACAGTTAGCTGCGTTCCTTTTCCTTTCTAAAGACAAAGGAATTCTCCGGTTGAAACATTATTAAAGATTTATGTTAAAAACATCCTAAAGATTGATTCTATACATCGTTTGACATGTTTCTACGAACTGTAATGGAATTTTTTTACTTTTCCTCTGGCCTGCGCTTTGTGAATTTGGATTTGTGAACTAAACGCGCAAACTAAAAGGAGGTATTTGGACATAAATGATGGACTTTATCGAACAAAACAAACATTTATTGTGGAACTGAGATTCCTGGGAGTGCATTCTGATGAAGATCATCAAAGGTAAGTTAATATTTATAATGCTATTTCTGACTTCTGTTAACTCCCA
>NW_019944750.1:7975-16847 GCF_002910315.2 Salvelinus sp. IW2-2015
TAAGTTAATATTTATAATGCTATTTCTGACTTCTGTTAACTCCACAACATGGCGGGTATCTGTATGGCTTGTTTTGGTCTCTGAGTGTTTTGGTCTCAGATTATTGCATGGTGTGCTTTTTCCATAAAGCTTTTTTGAAATCTGACACAGCGGTTGCATTAAGCAATGGCTTTTTTTCTGGCCACACTTCCGTAAAGCCCACTGTGGAGCTTTGCAGCTCCTTCAGGGTTATCTTCGGTCTCTTTGTTGCCACTCTGATTAATGCCCTCCTTGCCTGGTCCGTGAGTTTTGGTGGGCGGCCTTCTCTTGGCAGGTTCGTTGTGGTRCCATATTCTTTCCATTTTTTAATAATGGATTTAATGGTGCTCCGTGGGATGTTCAACGTTTCTGATATTATTTTATAACCCAACCCTGATCTGTACTTCTCCACAACTTTGTCCCTGACCTGTTTGGAGAGCTTCTTGGTCTTCATGGTGCCACTTGCTTGTTTGAGCCCCTTGCTTAACCTTTCTAGCGCAGGCGTTCCGCTAGCGGAACCCCTCGACAACATTCCGCTGAAAAGGCAGCGCGAAATTCAAAAATATATTTTTTAAATATGTAACTTTCACACATTAATAATAGTGGTGTTTCAGACTCTGGGGCTTTTCAGAACAGGTGTATATATACTGAGATCATGTGACAGATCATGTGACACTTAGATTGCACACAGGTGGACTTTATTTAACWAATTATTTGACTTCTGAAGGTAATTGGTTGCACCAGATCTTATKTAGGGGCTTCACAGCATACATATTGGTTGTTGAATACATATTCACAAACTACATTTCWGTTTTTTTTTTACATATATWTTTWTTTATTTTTTCCATTTCACTTCACCAATTTGGAATATTTTGTATAGTTCCATTACATGAAATCCAAATAAAAATCGATTTAAATGACAGGTTGTTATGCAACAAAATAGGAAAAACTCCAATGGGGTGAATACTTTTGCAAGGCACTGTATTTAATGAAGCTGCCAGTTGAGGACTTTTGAGGCGTCTGTTTCTCAAACTTGACACTAATATACTTGTCCTCTTGCTCAGTTGTTCACCGGGTTCTCCCACTCCTCTCTCTATTGTATTATCTTTCTAAACTTGGATTAGCTAATACAACGTGCCATTGGAACACAGGAGTGATGATTGCTATGTAGATGATTGCTACGCCTATGTAGATATTCCATAACAAATCAGCCAATTTCCAGCAACAATTGTCATTTACAACATTAACAATGTCTACACTGTATTTCTGATCAGTTTGATGTTATTTTATTGGACAAAAAAWTTGCTTTTCTTCCAAAAACAAGGATATTTCTAAGTGACCCCAAACTTTTGAATGGTAGTGTGTATATCAACGACCTGTCGTGGGCACTAGAACAGTCTGCAGCACCCGGCCTCACCCTACTGGAATCTGAAATCAAATGTCTACTGTTGGCTGATGATCTGGTGCTTATGACCCCAACCAAGGAGGGCCTACAGCAGCACCTAGATCTTCTGCACAGATTCTGTCAGACCTGGGCCCTGACAGTAWATCTCAGTAAGACAAAAATTATGGTGGTCCAAAAAAGGTCCAGTTGCCAGGACCACGAATACAAGTTCCATCTAGACACCATTGCCCTAGAGCACACAAAAAATTATATATACCTCAGTCTAAACATTACTACCACAGGTAACWTCCACAAAGCTTTGAACGATCTGAGAGACAAGGCACAAAGGGCCTTCTATGCCATCAAAAGGAACATCAAATTCTACATACCAACTAGAATCTGGCAAAAAATATTTGAATCAGTTAAATAACCTATTTCCCTTTATGGTTGTGAGGTCTGGGGTCCACTCACCAACCGAAAATTCACAAAATGGGACAAGCACCAAATTGAGACTCTGCATGCAGAATTCCGTAGGCAGACCTGGCTCTCAAGAGAAGACAGGCTATGTGCACACTGCCCACAAAATGAGGTGGAAACTGAGCTGCACTTCCTAACCTCCTGCCAAATGTATGACCATATTAGAGACACATATTTCCCTCAGATTACACAGACCCACAACGAATTTGAAAACAAATACTATTTTGATAAATTCCCATGTCTACTGGGTGAAATACCACAGTGTGCCATCACAGCAGCACGATTTGTGACCTGTTGCCACAAGAAAAGGGCAACCAGTGAAGAACAAACACCATTGTAAATACAACCCGTATTTATGTTTATTTATTTTCCCTTTTGTACTTTAACCATTTGCACATCATTAAACGCTTATATATAGACATAATACAACATTTGAAATGTCTTTATTCTTTTTGGAACATTTGTCAGTGTTATTGTTATATATGTTAATTATCTATTTTACTTGCTTTGCAATGTAAACATTGTTTCCAATGCCAATAAAGCCCTTTGAATTGAACATTGAATTGAATTGAGAGAGAGAGAGAGAGAGAGAGAGAGAGAGAGAGAGAGAGAGAGAGGAGAGAGAGAGAGAGAGAGAGAAGAGAGAGAGAGAGAGAGAGGAGAGAGAGAGAGAGAGAGAGGGAGAGAGAGAGAAAGAGAGAGAGAGAGAGAGAGAGAGAGGAGAGAGAGAGAGAGAGAGAGAGAGAGAGAGAGAGAGAGAGAGAGAGAGAGAGAGAGAGAGAGAGAGAGAGAAGAGAGACGAACGAGTAGTGGGACAGACCAAAACCACCATGGGAACCCAAACCCACAAGAAGTAGCAGAAGAGAGGAGAAGAAGGAAAGATATGAAACCAGATGTGAGTAGGTGGAGGAAACAGATAAAACGGTAGGATCGCTTTGAAAGAGAAAAACAGTGAGCCAGACAGATTTCCACTTTGCCCTCTTCCCTCTCTTCTTTTCTTGTTCACCCGGCCAGTGAATACTAATGGTTTTCCTCGTCCCCCCCCCCTCTCATCCTCCTCTCCTCCCTCCTCCCCTTGGACAGTGCAGCATTGTTTGTTGCAGGGCTCTTTTCTTTCAAACTTAATTACCTTTTCCCCTTCTGTGGCGCTGAGGGCTGAAGTTGCACACGCACACTAACATGGAGGGCTGAAGTTGCACACACACACTAACATGGAGGGCTGAAGTTGCTCTGTGTGTGTATGTGTGTGTGTGTGTGTGTGTGTGTGTGTGGAGGGGGGTTGGCTCTGTGGCAGCGAAGGTCCTCACACAATTTTGCGAGAGAGAGAGACCAGCAAGAGCCTCTAAGCTGGTTAATGTATAGTATAATTGTGTCAGGAAAAGTGTGAGTGTGTGGTATAATTGTCAGGACATAGGATGCCCTTTGTTTGTGTGGTTCATTTCCATTCAAACCTAATTATCAGGAGTGTGTTCCCAGATTCCCTGCTAAAGAAAATTCCTGCTTTTCTCTCTCTCTCTGTCTCTTTCTCTCTCTCTCTCTCTCTCTCTCTCTCACTCTGTCTCTCTGTCTTTCAATTCAATTCAAGGGGCTTTATTGGCATGGGAAACACATGTTAACATTGCCAAAGCAAGTGAAGTAGATAATATACAAAAGTGAAATAAACAATAAAAATTAACAGTAAACATTACACTCATAGAAGTTCCAAAAGAATAAAGACATTACAAATGTCATATTATGTATATATACAGTGTTGTAACGATGTRCAAATGGTTAAAGTATAAAAGGGAAAATAAAAACACATAAATATGGGTTGTATTTACAATGGTGTTTGTTCTTCACTGGTTGCCCTTTTCTTGTGGCAACAGGTCACAAATCTTGCTGCTGTGATGGCACACTGTGGTATTTCACCCAGTAGATATGGGAGTTTATCAAAATCGGTTTGTTTCAAATTCTTTGTGAATCTGTGTAATCTGAGGGAAGTATGTGTCTCTAATATGGTCATACATTTGCCAGGAGGTTAGGACGTGCAGCTCAGTTTCCACCTCATTTTGTGGGCAGTGTGCACATAGCCTGTCTTCTCTTGAGAGCCAGGTCTGCCTACGGCGGCCTTCTCAATAGCAAGGCTATGCTCACTGAGTCTGTACATAGTCAAAGTTTTCCTTGAGTTTGGGTCAGTCACAGTGGTCAGGTATTCTGCCACCGTGTACTCTCTGTTTATGGCCAAATAGCATTCTAGATTGCTCTGTCCTTTTGTTAATTCTTTCCAATGTATCATGTAATTTTCTTTTTGTTATCTCATGATTAGTTTGGGTCTAATTGTGTTGCTGTCCTGGGGCTCTGTGGGGTCTGTTTGTGTTTGTGAACAGAGCCCCATGATCAGCTTGCTTATGGGACTCTTCTCCAGATTCACCTCCCTGTAGGTGATGGCTTTGTTATGGAAGGTTTGGGAATCACTTCCTTTTAGGTGGTTGTAGAATTTAACGGCTCTTTTCTGGATTTTGATMATTAGCGGGTGTCTGCTCTGCATGCATTATTTGGTGTTTAACATTGTACACTGAGGATATTTTTGCAGAATTCTGCATACAGTTACAATTACAATTTGGTGTTAGTCCCGTTTTGGGAATTCTTGGTTGGTGAACGGACTCCAGACCTCACAACCATAAAGGGCAATGGGTTCTATAACTGATTCAAGTATTTTTAGCCAGATACTAATTGGTATGTCTTGCCCTTCTTGCCTTGTCTCTCAGATCGTTCACAGCTTTGTTGAAGTTACCTGTGGCGCTGATGTTTAGGCCAATGTATGTATAGACTTTTGTGTGTTCTAGGGCAACGGTGTCTAGATGGAATTTGTATTTGTGGTCCTGGCGACTGGACCTTTTTTGGAACACCATTATTTTTCTCTTACTGAGATTTACTGTCAGGGCCCAGGTCTGGCAGAATCTGTTCAGAATATCTAGGTGCTGCTGTAGGCCCTCCTTGGTTTGTGTCAGAAGCACCAAATCGTCAGCAAACATTAGACATTCAACTTCACATTCTCTCTCACTCTCTCTCTCTCCCCCCTTTTCTCTCTCTCTAAAGACATTAGCTATGTAGATTGTGTATTGCTTTGATGTAGTAAACTCTTTAGCCGGAGAAGCAGTGTGGTGAGGCGACTGGAGCCCTACAGTCTGTTTACTCTGCTTACTTTTGAGTTGAAGCGATGTCTTTTTAACCTCTTTCCTTTCTAGTGCTGCTAGCGGTGGAAGGTACAGATCTAGCATTAGCTTACCCTCCAAGATGTCGGACAGGGAAAAGCAAAACAGACCTTAGTTCTGTGTCTGGAGGTATCTTTATACTGTAATATTTGATTCTGATAATTAATAAGTTGCCCCTAAGCACAGTACAACTGAAATGTGTCATCYGCATTTAACCCAACCCCTCTGAATCAGAGAGGTGGGTGGGGCTGCAGGTGTTAACTGCCTTGCTCAATAACAGAACCGCAGATTATTCCACCTTRGCAGCTCAKGGATTCAAACCAGCAATCTTTCTGTTACTGGCCCAACGTTCTTAACCRCTAGGCTACCTGCTGCTAGCTGCTGCTAGGCTACCTACCGCTAGGCTAACTGCTGCTAGGCTACCTGCTGCCTCCTGCTGCTAGGCTACTTCCTGCTACCTGCTGCTATCCTACCTGCTGCTAGGCTACCTGCTTCTACCTGTTGCTAGGCTACCTGCTGCTAGGCTACCTGCCGCTAGGCTACCTGCTGTTACCTGCTGCTAGGCTACGTGCCACTAGGCTACCTGCTGCTAAGCTACCTGCTGCTACCTGCTGCTAGGCTACCTGCTGCTACCTGCTGCTAGGCTACCTGCCGCTAGACTACCTGCTGCTACCTGCCGCTAGGCTACCTGCCGCTAGGCTACCTGCTGCTAGGCTACCTGCCGCTAGGCTACCTACAACTCTCCCTGTACGATATCAGATATATTTCCATCCACCTAATGGTGAAGGTTTGGATTGAGGGTGGGTTCATCATCCTGTGGTTAAGAAGTGTATTCTACCTAGCGCATTAGAGCTGTGTCTCTCTCTATCCCTAACCTGGTATTCAGGTATTTTCTCCAACAATGAAAGGACATGTCGGTCCCTGCAGGTAGTCAGGTATACTGTTACACCTGGAACTATAGAGGCCAATTTACCTTTCATCATGCAGATGATGAGAAYCTGGCACACACGCATTGACACACACACCTGGCACACGCACAAACTCCACTTCCCTTCTCTGCTCTCTTTAATGTCTCCTTGATCACATGCCGTTCTTATGTTGTTGTCCTCTTATTTTATTCGCTAAAAGGCATTTTGCGGAGAAGGTAATTTGTTGGACTCCTGTGTTAGTCAGAACACGTTTTGTTGAGGTGTGTATGTGTCTCTAACATTATGCCTCCAGGCAACAAACAGAGGTGGCATGAAAACCTTTGTGGGAGTCAAAACTAAGAGATCCCCTCTCACCCTCCCTCCCATACTCCCTCTCTCCTTCCCTCCTTTTGTAATTTTCTCTCGTCCTTTCTTTTAGGCTTTAAACAGAGTGTGTGTGTCTCTCTCTGTATCCTTTGATGCAGCCAGTGCACCCCTTCACCAGGAGAAGATCATTCTTTCTTGATGGGTTTTTCACCATTTTGTTTCTAGATGACAACAAATAAACAGTTAGAATTAGCCGAGGAGCTCTATTCAGAGCTTTGTTTCCGGGAGATAGAGGCTTTGGTCTCACTCTGCAACTCTCCTTTGTTTTTCACTAACACTCTATGACATCTTGATGGAAGATTTGGTGTTTGGGAGAGGCCTCTTGGTGAGACCAGGGTGACCTTAGCTAACGCAGAGGAGAAACACACACACACACAACACACATATGGATGTGCTGTTTATTTTGACATGAAGTTAGACTTTTAATCTTGTCTTCTCTACAAATTACAGACTGTCACACTTTTTTGGTAGGAAAAACTGTAAAAACACCAGGAAATTAGGTTCAAGTGATTTTAATTCAAGAAATCGTTTCCCAAGTATTTCTACAAATAATAGAGAGACACGTGATCGTAAACAAATAAAAGCGCGGTTTGAAATGATGATGTTTTATTGCAGTATTATATATGTTCGTGCTTCTTGCGGTTCATTTGCAGTGTACAAATCATTTGTAATTATGTTCAGGCGCCCTGACCATTAGCTCAAGAAGAAATTGGCCCGCGGCTGGATCCAGTTGATGATCTCTGTTGTATATTATGGTGGTACTTGTATAAAGTATTAGATATTGTATATTATGGTACAGGTATAACGTTTTATATGTTGTATATTATGGTGGTACAGGTATAAAGTATTAGAGTTGTATATTTTGTACAGGTTAAAGTATTAGATGTTGTATGTTATGGTGGTACATGTATAAGTATTAGATGTTTACAGGTTTAAAGTATTATATGTTGTATATTATGGTGGTACAGGTATAAAGTATTAGATGTTGTATATTATGATACAGGTTTAAAGCATTCGATGCTGAATGTAGTTGATGATCCCTGCTCTAGTTTCTCAGGAGGCTAAACGTTTAACTTGTAACGCTGTACATTTTGGCTAGGGAGCTAGTTAGTGTTGGAAAAAGTACCCATGGTCATACTTGAGTAAATGTAAAGATACGTGAACAGAAAATGAGTTAAGTGAATTGAGATTCACCCAATAAAATACTACTTGAGTAAAAGTCTGAAAGTTTTTGGTTTTAAATATACCTAAATGTCAAAAGTAAATGGAATTGCTAAAATTACTTAAGTGTCAAAAGTAAAAATGTAAATAATTTCAAATGTATTTTATTAATCAAACCATACTGCTCATTTTCTAGTTTTAATTTATTTTATTTACGGATAGCCAGTGACACTCTCCAACTCTCAGACATCTCTTGATCAGTGCGTAAATTGGACCATTGCACCAAGTACTTTTGGTGTCAGGGAAACATTTATGAAGTAAATAGTACATTATTTTCTTTAGAAATGTAATAAAGTAAAATAAAATTCCAAAAATATATAAATAGTAAAGTACAGATACCCCCAAAAACTACTTAAGTAATACTTGAATGTATTTTTACTTAATTACTTTACCCCACTGGTAAATCGTTAGTAGAGAGCGAGAGAGAGATGGTGTGAAAAGAAAGGAGAAGAGAATTCCCTGCCTTAGAAAGTCTGCTGTCCTTCTCTTTGAAGAGAGAGAGAGAGAGAGAGAGAGAGAGAGAGAGAGAGAAGAGAGAGAGAGAGAGAGAGAACAACAATAGGCCTAGGACTCTTTACGCTGGGGTCTGTTAGCATTCCACTGCTATTATTTCTCTCTCAGCATCAGATCAGACGCTTCTGTAATCACTTCACAGTGTGTGTGTGTGTGTGTGTGTGTTCATGGAGGCCAGGGACAGCAGGCTTAATTAAAATCTAGAGGTAGGACTGGTCCCAGACATCGCTTTTCGAGTAGGAAAAAGAACTGTTTCAAACCAGGGAAAGTTGGCCTCATTTCTCTCTCTCTCTCTCTCTCTCTCTCTCTCTCTCTCTCCTCTCTCTCTCTCTCTCTCTCTCTCTCTCTCTCTCTCTCTCTCCTCTCTCTCTCCCTCTCTCTCTCTCTCTCTCTCTCTCTCTCTCTCTTTTAAAAGCTGCTGCTCAGAAAGTTGTCAGTATAAAATAAAGAAAAAATAGGAATCTGATTTTATCAAACAAAAATAAAACCTTGGTAGATTGATATTCATAAGGGACAATCCTGGAACAACTTCAACAAGTTTATTTGTAAATCACTTCTCAAATACTGTGTGCTGAGAGCTAACTGAAGTTTTAGATGTAATCCTTCTTTACTTGTTCCTGTGCGTGTGAAACAGTGATTGTTGTTGTGACAGAAGCCAGACATCTAATGTAGAGATATAAACACCTGCATTGCCTGCATTAGGCCCTCCAATGCTACTTTAGTTTAACACCTGGGTTAGATGAATTAACACACTTACCTGCATTAGCCTC
>NW_019944750.1:17481-22861 GCF_002910315.2 Salvelinus sp. IW2-2015
AATGCTACTTTAGTTTAACACCTGGGTTAGATGAATTAACACACTTTACCTGCATTAGCCTCAATGCTACTTTAGTTTAACACCTGGGTTAGATGGATTAACACACTTTACCTGCTAATACTAATGTTAATGTTGGGTCTGCTTGCAAAAGTGCACTGGCAGTAGGTTTACTAGAGATAGCATTAACTAGTTGTTAGCGCTCAATGTGTAGGAATTGCCTGTGAGCACAGATCTCAGATCAACTTACCCTCCCCAAATGCTAACCTTAACTATAGTGGGAAAACACAAAACTGACCTTAGATTTTTGTCGATGGACAACTATTTCATTGTGTACAGTTGAGCTCTGTGTACCACGGTCCGTGCATGTGTGGTGAGTCTTATGCAGTGTAGAGATAGGTACATCTCCAAGACATGTCTCAACCCTAAGTCCTCAGAGAATATACATCATTCCTGTTAAAACAACTGTTTATGTCCAACACCCACATCATGACTGAGGAAGTAAGAAGCAAAAGGACAATTAATGAATTCTCTAGTCTCTTTCATATTAACACTTAAAGCCCATTGCTACTAAACAGCTTCAGACTCAATCATATTTTCCCTGTAAGCTTCTTAAAACAGGATGGTACAGAAGCCGGAATGCRGTTGACCTGACTTGACTAACTGGTCAGATTAGTGATTTTATGTTTGGAGAACGTAATGGGTAAATTGTGTTTTAGTGAAAATGACGTAGATACTCTTAGTGCTTCTAGACTAGAGGGAAAGAACAGACGGTTTTATTGTTGTGTAGCCTGCCTGTGTGTAAGACTGAGAGACATGTTTAGCACTGTAGGCAAACATCTTTCTCAGCATTAGAACCCATTGTTTCAACATCAATCACAGAATTACATTTTCTCAAATGTGTCATCTATTTATTCATCTATTTTCTATTAGGCTTTATCTGATGATTTAGCCCATCACATAGGGTTAGGGTTAGGCTTTATCTGATGATTTAGCCCATCACCTCTTCTCTCTCTCTCTCTCTCTCTCTCTCTCTCTCTCTCTCTCTCTCTCTCTCTCTCTCTCTCTCTCTTTTTTTTCTCGCTTCTCTTCTTAAAAGCTGCTGCTCAGAAAGTGTCAGATAAATAAAGAAAAAATAGGAATTCTGATTTTATCAAACAAAAATAAAACCTTGGTAGATTGATATTCATAAGGGGAAAATCCTGGAACAACTTCAACAAGTTTATTTGTAAATCACTTCTCAAATACTGTGTGCTGAGAGCTAACTGAAGTTTTAGATGTAATCCTTCTTTACTTGTTCCTGTGCTGTGAAACAGTGATTGTTGTTGTGACAGAAGCCAGACATCTAATGTAGAGATAATAACACTGAATTGCCTGCATTAGCCAATGCTACTTTAGTTTAACACCTGGGTTAGATGAATAACACACTTACCTGCATTAGCCTCAATGCTACTTTAGTTTAAACCTGGGTTAGATGATTAACACACTTTACCTGCTAATACTAATGTTAATGTTGGGGTCTGCTTGCAAAAGTGCACTGGCAGTAGGTTTACTAGAGATAGCATTAACTAGTTGTTAGCGCTCAATGTGTAGGAATTGCCTGTGAGCACAGATCTCAGATCAACTTACTCCCCCAAATGCTAACCTTAACTATAGTGGGAAAACACAAAACTGACCTTAGATTTTTGTCGATGGACAACTATTTCATTGTGTACAGTTGAGCTCTGTGTACCACGGTCCGTGCATGTGTGGTGAGTCTTATGCAGTGTAGAGATAGGTACATCTCCAAGACATGTCTCAACCCTAAGTCCTCAGAGAATATACATCATTCCTGTTAAAACAACTGTTTATGTCCAACACCCACATCATGACTGAGGAAGTAAGAAGCAAAAGGACAATTAATGAATTCTCTAGTCTTTTCATATTAACACTTAAAGCCCATTGCTACTAAACAGCTTCAGACTCAATCATATTTTCCCTGTAAGCTTCTTAAAACAGGATGGTACAGAAGCCGGAATGCGTTGACCTGACTTGACTAACTGGTCAGATTAGTGATTTTATGTTTGGAGAACGTAATGGGTAAATTGTGTTTGTTGAAAATGACGTAGATACTCTTTCTTAGTCAGTTCATGCGTCTTTTAGACTCTGAAGGAAGCTTTGTAGCTTAAAGAAGCAGACTGTTTTATTGTTGTGTAAGCCTGCTGTGGTAGACTGAGAGACATGTTTAACACTGTAGGCAATCATCTTTCTCAGCATTAGAACCCATTGTTTCAACATCATCACAGATTACATTTCTCAAATGTGTCATCTATTTATCATCTATTTCTAACTTAGGCTTTATCTGATGATTTAGCCCATCACATAGGGTTAGGGTTAGGCTTTATCTGATGATTTAGCCCATCACTAAGGGTTAGGGTTAGGCTTTATCTGATGATTTAGCCCATCACTAGGGTTAGGGTTAGGCTTTATCTGATGATTTAGCCCATCACATAGGGTTAGGGTTAGGCTTTATCTGATGATTTAGCCCATCACATAGGGTTAGGTTAGGCTTTATCTGATGATTTAGCCATCACATAGGGTTAGGGTTAGGCTTTATCTGATGATTTAGCCCATCATAGGGTTAGGGTTAGGCTTTATCTGATGATTTAGCCATCACTAGGGTTAGGGTTAGGCTTTATCTGATGATTTAGCCCATCACATAGGGTTAGGGTTAGGCTTTATCTGATGATTTAGCCCATCACATAGGGTTAGGGTTAGGCTTTATCTGATGATTTAGCCCATCACATAGGGTTAGGGTTAGGCTTTATCTGATGATTTAGCCCATCACATAGGGTTAGGGTTAGGCTTTATCTGATGATTTAGCCCATCACATAGGGTTAGGGTTAGGCTTTATCTGATGATTTAGCCATCACATAGGGTTAGGGTTAGGTTTATCTGATGATTTAGCCCATCACATAGGGTTAGGGTTAGGCTTTATCTGATGATTTAGCCCATCACATAGGGTTAGGGTTAGGCTTTATCTGATGATTTAGCCCATCACATAGGGTTAGGGTTAGGCTTTATCTGATGATTTAGCCCATCACATAGGGTTAGGGTTAGGCTTTATCTGATGATTTAGCCCATCACTAGGGTTAGGGTTAGGCTTTATCTGATGATTTAGCCCATCATATGGGTTAGGGTTAGGCTTTTATCTGATGATTTAGCCCATCCATAGGGTTAGGGTTAGGCTTTATCTGATGATTTAGCCCATCCATAGGGTTAGGGTTAGGCTTTATCTGATGATTTAGCCCATCGCATAGGGTTAGGGTTAGGCTTTATCTGATGATTTAGCCCATCGCATAGGGTTAGGGTTAGGCTTTATCTGATGATTTGCCCATCGCATAGGGTTAGGTTAGGCTTTATCTGATGATTTAGCCCATCAATAGGGTTAGGGTTAGGCTTTATTGATGATTTAGCCCATCAATAGGGTTAGGGTTAGGCTTTATCTGATGATTTAGCCCATCACATAGGGTTAGGGTTAGGCTTTATCTGATGCATTTAGCCCATCACATAGGGTTAGGGTTAGGGTTTAGGGTTTATCTGATGATTTAGCCCATCACATAGGGTTAGGGTTAGGCTTTATCTGATGATTTAGCCCATCACCTAGGGTTAGGGTTAGGCTTTATCTGATGATTTAGCCATCACCTAGGGTTAGGGTTAGGCTTTATCTGATGATTTAGCCCATCACCTAGGTTAGGGTTAGGGTTAGGGTGCTTTATCTGATGATTTAGCCCATCACATAGGGTTAGGGTTAGGCTTTATCTGATGATTTAGCCATCACATAGGGTTAGGGTTAGGCTTTATTCTGATGATTTAGCCCCACATAGGGTTAGGGTTAGGCTTTATCTGATGATTTAGCCCATCACATAGGGTTAGGGTTAGGCTTTTATCTGATGATTTAGCCCATCACATAGGGTTAGGGTTAGGCTTTATCTGATGATTTAGCCCATCACATAGGGTTAGGGTTAGGCTTTATCTGATGATTTAGCCCATCACATAGGGTTAGGGTTAGGCTTTATCTGATGATTTAGCCCATCACATAGGGTTAGGGTTAGGCTTTATCTGATGATTTAGCCCATCACATAGGGTTAGGGTTAGGCTTTATCTGATGTTTAGCCCATCACATAGGGTTAGGGTTAGGCTTTATCTGATGATTTAGCCATCACATAGGTTAGGGTTAGGCTTTATCTGATGATTTAGCATCACATAGGGTTAGGGTTAGGCTTTATCTGATGATTTAGCCCATCACATAGGGTAGGGTTGGCTTTACTGATGATTTAGCCCATCACTAGGGTTAGGGTTAGGCTTTATCTGATGATTAGCCCATCACATAGGGTTAGGGTTAGGCTTTATCTGATGATTTAGCCATCACATAGGGTTAGGGTTAGGCTTTATCTGATGATTTAGCCCATCACATAGGTTAGGGTTAGGCTTTATCTGATGATTTAGCCCATCACATAGGGTTAGGGTTAGGCTTTATCTGATGATTTAGCCCATCACATAGGGTTAGGGTTAGGCTTTATCTGATGATTTAGCCCATCACATAGGGTTAGGGTTAGGCTTTATCTGATGATTTAGCCCATCACATAGGGTTAGGGTTAGGCTTTATCTGATGATTTAGCCCATCACATAGGGTTAGGGTTAGGCTTTATCTGATGATTTAGCCCATCACATAGGGTTAGGGTTAGGCTTTATCTGATGATTTAGCCCATCACATAGGGTTAGGGTTAGGGTTAGGGTTAGGCTTTATCTGATGATTTAGCCCATCACATAGGGTTAGGGTTAGGCTTTATCTGATGATTTAGCCCATCACATAGGGTTAGGGTTAGGCTTTATCTGATGATTTAGCCCATCACATAGGGTTAGGGTTAGGCTTTATCTGATGATTTAGCCCATCACATAGGGTTAGGGTTAGGCTTTATCTGATGATTTAGCCCATCACATAGGGTTAGGGTTAGGGTTAGGGTTAGGCTTTATCTGATGATTTAGCCCATCACATAGGGTTAGGTTAGGCTTTATCTGATGATTTAGCCCATCACATAGGGTTAGGGTTAGGCTTTATCCGATGATTTAGCCCATCACATAGGGAGAACACATATATATATATACTTTTTTTGTTGTATCTGTACTCTTCTACATGATATCATCTCTCTGCCATCTCAGATTAGACTTGATTACGGTACAGAACACACACACACACACACACACAGACACACACAGAGACAGACACACACACACACACACACACACACACACACACACACACACACACACACACACACACACACACACACACACACACACACACACACACACACACACACACACACACGACCACGCCACC
>NW_019944750.1:24731-33963 GCF_002910315.2 Salvelinus sp. IW2-2015
CACACACACACACACACACATAGTAGGGCATGGAGAGTTAGCCGGGCATGGAGAGATAGACAGGCAGTAGCAGGTGGGTGGATTTGAAGGTTGCAGTTGCATTTTAAACCCTCAGTCGAATGTTGGTTCATTCAGAGCTTGTCTTACAAAAGCAATGGTTTACAGGGACAGGTCTCCATTATAGATTATTCTTATAGCACCAGGGATCTGTTTAGTGTACTGTTGGTGGCTGGCCAGTGTGGACAGGGCTTGGACAGTGCTTGGACAGGGCTTGGACAGGGCTTGGGGAGGGCTTGGGGATGAGGTTTAATGAATGACGCTGGTGTGTTAATCAGGGATTTGTATCTACATGCTGAGGGATCTTTACCAGGCCCAGATTTAGGCTAAGCTGATTTTCTTACCGACACAGGAGCCAGAGAGACTTTTCTATCCTTCGCTCCTTTACTCTTCTCCTTCTCTCACGGTCAGAACGAGGGATCAGTCACATTTGTTCACTCCTCCCTCTGTTTCCAGGACATTTTAATCAGTGAGGGGTCAGAGAGAGAGAGAGGAAAAGAGTGAAACTTTTGTGTGGAGGTGTTGACTTGTTTTCAGGGGCAGGCGGTGGGCTCTGGCTGTCAGCTCTGAGACAAAGCCACTCAGATCTATAGTTTATATTGGATTTTCTCTTTTCACAGGTTGTCAGGCGGCTCCTTTAACTAATGCCTCTGTCGTAGGCATTCCCTGGCAGTCAGCGTTCAATTGTCACATCAATTATGGAATTATGGGTGCAGGATCTGAACATTCTGTTTGTTCTATTATTGCCCGTTAATGATAAACAGTGTGATTGCTATTGTTGTAATACATTTATAATGACATTCTCTTTAGGTCCCTGTCCGGCTGGATGAGATGAGAGCCACATGTAGAGGTCGCCATGGCAACCTGTGACTCCCCTTCTATGGTCTTGCGGCAGGAAAATGGTCAGAAGCTGTTGTTGCTGCCAACAGGGCCGTGTGACGCAGAGAAGACCGAGAGAGACCGAACTGCTGCTGCCGCTGGGATGGATCCCAACTCTGACACCAATCACACCGCCGCTGCACCGGAGCACAGCCCAGCTACCCCCAATAATACCACAGACACCGGCAGCCCACTGAAGAACGAGCAGCACAGCCGTATAGAAAGCTTTACCGGAAACGGGACTGTTGTATTGGGTTCGGACCATGCCCACACTGCTGCATCGCTGGTGGCCCCAGTGAAGGACATCCCCTGTAACGAATGTTCCACCTCCTTCTCCAGTTTACAGCAGTACATGGAGCATCATTGCCCCAACACTCGCCTGCCTAATGCAGCAGGGCGGGAAGAGGAGGAAGAGGGTGAGAGTGAGGGAGAGGGGAAGCCTGATGTAGTGGCGGAGGTGTGTGAAAGAGACAGCGAGATGGAGGATGAGTTAGAAGATAGTGACGTGGAGAACCTGTGCGGCGAGATCGTCTACCAGCCCGACGGATCTGCTTTCATCCTGGAGGACTCCAAAGAGCATCGCGGTGGCGCCTCCCAGGGCCTTCTGTCCCTCAAAACCTTCCCCCCCAGCCCCCACAATCCCACCTCTGCCACCAATAATGCACATTGCGGTTTGATGACCCATGGGGGGGTTCGGGACCAGGCGGAGCTGCCTGCAACTGCACCCATGTCCTTCTGCCCACAGGTCATCAACACTTTCCACATTGCGTCATCCCTCGGGAAAGCATTCCCGGGTGACCCAGCGGCAACATCGTCGTTCCCAAATACCTCAGCATTCGCAGGCGCCAGCGGCCCGGTGTTGCACAGTTTCCGYGTCTACGACCTTCGCCACAAGAACGACAAAGACTATTTGACGGTCGACGGCGCAGCCAAAAATTCCTGTGTGTCCAAAGATGTTCCCAACAATGTGGACTTGTCCAAGTTCGAGGGCTGTGTGAGTGATGGACAGAGGAAGCCAGTGCTGATGTGTTTCCTCTGCAAGCTGTCGTTTGGCTACAGCCGATCGTTTGTGACGCACGCCGTCCACGACCACCGGATGACGCTCAACGAGCAGGAGCAAAAGCTCCTGAGCAACAAGCAYGTCTCTGCCATCATCCAGGGGATTGGCAAGGACAAAGAACCTCTTATAAGCTTTCTGGAACCAAAAAAATCCACCAACTCTGTGCTACCCCACTTTTCTACTGCCGCTAGCTTCCTGGGTCCCGATTCAGGGTTCCACGGCCTGTGGAACGCGTTCCATGCTGAGAATACTGATTCCCTCCAGGCCGGGTTTGCTTTCCTGAAAGGGAGCGCGAGCTCTAACCCCGCCAACCAAACCCCCAGAACCCCACCAATGCCAAAGGCCGAGACCAATCCAAATCTCGTGGGTGTGACCGGCACCTACCTCAGAACCCCCGCCAGTTCTGCTTCCCTGATTCACTCATCTCCCATGGCGACTGTCTTGGAGCGGGATTCTCCCGAGAGCGACTGCGAGGGCCTTCCTCCATGCACTTTGCATGGGTCGGACCTGAACTCATACCCGCTGATCAAACGTGAGCCGGCTGCAGAAGGAGGACAGAGTCCAGAAGAAGACATGGAGGACATTTACTTCAACGGAGGGGTGGAGATGGAGACGGAGGATGACGAACCGGTGGGCGACAGCACTAGTAGCAAAGATTCCCCTATTTTAAACCAAAGCATTTCCCACCTGTCTAACAGCGTGCTGAAGTACAGTGGCAACAAAGGCCCCTTTTCCTTCTCTTCCTCATCCCGTGAGGAGATGGAGAAGAATCAGCTAAACTCAGACCTAGCCAGAGATAGAGATAGCAGTAACGACTCATCCAGTGAGGTCCTGGCTGGTCCAGATGGCTCTTCCCCCTCCTCTCACCTGATGATGCCACGAGACGAAGAGAGTCCGGGACCCCTGCACCAGCATGGGGGAAACCCTGTCACTCCTGGCACACCGGGTACCCCTGGACTGGGCGAGGGGTCCCCAGGTAGTTGCATTGAGTGCCCCAAATGTGACACGGTCCTAGGGTCCTCCCGATCCTTAGGAGGGCACATGACCATGATGCACTCTCGTAACTCCTGCAAGACACTGAAGTGTCCCAAGTGTAACTGGCACTACAAGTACCAGCAGACACTGGACGCCCACATGAAGGAGAAGCACCCAGAGTCTGGAGGGTCCTGTGTGTACTGTCGTACCGGGCAGGCTCACCCACGCCTGGCCCGGGGAGAGAGTTATACATGTGGATACAAGCCGTTCCGCTGCGAGGTTTGTCTTTCTTTCTCCTTCTTTCTCTCTGTCTCTCCCCCCCCTCTCTCTCTCTCTCTCTCTCTCTCTCGATCTCTCTCTCTTTCACTCTCCTTCTCTCTCTCTGTCTCTCTCCCTCATCTGTTAAAATGTTCTCTCTGTTCCTTTCTCTACAGTATATCTCTATAAATAACACCCTCTCTATCTCTGATTTATCTCTAGGTGTGTAACTATTCCACCACGACCAAGGGCAACCTGAGCATCCACATGCAGTCGGACAAGCACCTGAACAACGTTCAGACCCTGCAGAACGGGGGCACTGAACCACAGTACACCCACACTCACACCCACAGCCACAGCCACACCCACTCCCCCTGCCATAGCCATGCCAAGCCCGTGCCCAGCGGCAGCCTGGCGGGAGGATGTGGTACCCCCTCGCCGTCCAAGCCCAAACAGAAGCCCATGTGGCGTTGTGAGGTGGGTGAAACTACACGTTGGACTAGGGCTGTTCTAGTGCTGATCATTGTTTTAGACACAAATCTAGGATCCGCTTATCTTCCCCTGATCCATAAGAGGAAAAATCACAACTCTGCCAATAGATCAGTGTCTTGGCGCAGCTTCTTCTTACTATGTTTGACTGACACTTTTCGACTTTGTAAACTTGTACACCTGTATATGAATACTTAGTTACCACACACCCTTTGAGAACCCATTCAACTAATGTTCCTCATATATATATATATATACACCTCCCCTCCTCCTCCAGGTGTGTGACTACGAGACCAACGTGGCGAGGAACCTGCGCATCCACATGACCAGCGAGAAACACATGCACAACATGATGCTGCTGCAGCAGAACATGAAGCAGATTCAACATGGTCTGCACCTGGGTCTGGCCCCGGCCGAGGCTGAGCTCTACCAGTACTACCTGGCTCAGAACATCGGCCTGACCGGGGTCAAGCTGGAGAGCCCCGGTCCAGACACCCAGATGATTATTAATCCTTTCCAGCTGGACCCCAATACGGCTGCTGCACTCAGCTCTGGGCTAGGTGGGAATCAGGGTGACTGTTTACACTTTATTTTTCTGTCTTTCTCTCTCTTCTTTTTCCCCGTCTCTATCTGGCCCATAACTCCTCCAGACACATATGGCTCTCTATGTTTTGATCCGTCTCTATCTGGCCCACACCTCCTCCAGACACATATGGCTCTCTATGCTTGTGATACGCGTCTGCTGATCTGAGCCCAACACCTCCGTCCAGACACATATGGCTGCTCTTTGTTTGTGCTCCGTCTCTAATCTGGCCCATACCTCCCCAGACATATGGCTCTCTATGTTTTGCTCCGTCTCTATCTGGCCCACACCTCCTCCAGACACATAGGCTCTCTTTGTTTTGATCCGTTTCTATCTGGCCCATACCTCCTCCAGACACATATGGCTCTCTATGTTTGATCCTTCTCTATCTGGCCATACTCCTCCAGAAACATATTATCTCTCTTGTTTTGATCCGTTTCTATCTGGCCCATAACTCCTCAAAACATATGTCTCTCTTGTGTTTGATCCGCTCTATCTGGCCCATACCTCTTCCAGAACTTATGTCTCGTTTTGTTTTGATCCGTCTCTATCTGGCCCATAACCCTCCAGAACATATGTCTCGTTTTGTTTTGATCTCTTCTTTCTGCCCATAACTCTCCCAGAACTAATGTCTCTCTTTGTTTTGATCCGTCTCTATCTGGCCACAAACTCTCTCAGAACTATATGGTCTCTCTTTGTTTTGATCCGTCTCTATCTGGCCCATACTCCTCCAGAACATATGGCTCTCTTTGTTTTGATCCGACTCTATCTGGCCCATAACTCCTCCAGAACATATGTCTCTCTTTGTTTTGATCCGACTCTATCTGGCCCATAACTCCTCCAGACTTATGTCTCGTTTTGTTTTGATCCTTCTATCTGGCCCATAACTCCTCCAGAACTTATGTCTCGTTTTGTTTTGATCCGTCTCTATCTGGCCCATAACTCCTCCAGAACTTATGTCTCGTTTGTTTTGATCCGCTCTATCTGGCCCATAACTCTCCAGAACTTATGTCTCTTTTTGTTTTGATCCTCTCTATCTGGCCCATAACTCCTCCAGAACATATGTCTCTCTTTGTTTTGATCCGACTCTATCTGGCCCATAACTCCTCCAGAACATATGTCTCTCTTTGTTTTGATCCGACTCTATCTGGCCCATAACTCCTCCAGAACTTATGTCTCGTTTTGTTTTGATCCTCTCTATCTGGCCCATACTCCTCCAGAACATATGTCTCTCTTTGTTTTGATCCCTCTATCTGGCCCATAACTCCTCCAGAACTATGTCTCTCTTTGTTTTGATCCCTCTATCTGGCCCATAACTCCTCCAGAACTTATGTCTCGTTTTGTTTTGATCCGTCTCTATCTGGCCCATAACTCCTCCAGAACATAATGTTCTCTCTTTGTTTTGAATCCGACTCTATCTGGCCCATAATTCCTCCAGAACTTATGTCTCGTTTTGTTTTGATCCTTCTCCTCGGCCTTCTTTCTCTTTTCCCTCTGTCCTCCGTTTTCTTTCTCCTCCCCCTGTCTGTCTTATCACCTTTCATCCCTATGTCATTGCTTCCTCTCCTAGGAGGTGGAGGGGTTCAACAAAGAGCACATACTGTTAGCCACCCATTCCTCATGGCAACCTGGAGGTCACAGCTGTAGCCTCGCTGTTTCTCATGTCTACACGCACGCTTGCACACACCAATCAAATCAAATCAAGTGTTAATTGTCACCTGCTTCGTTAACAGCAGGTGTAGACTAACAGTGAAATGCAGGAATGTTCCTTCATTGTAGGAATGAAACTAAAAATACACAGTGAGCAATGATCTTGAGCCTGGCTACATACATGGTACCAGTATGGAGTCTATGTGCAGGAGTACGAAGGATATTTATCTACATATGTACATCTACAAAAACTACTATCAGATGTTATACAGGGCATTCAGAACTATTCAGACACCTTGACTTTTTCCACATTTTGTTATGATACAGCCTTATTCTAAAATTTGATTAAATAGTTTTTTCCACAATCATCAATCTACACACAATATCCCATAATGACAAAGCAAATACAGGCTTTAAGACATTTTAGCAAATGTATTACAAATAAAAAACTGAAATATCACATTTACAAAAGTATTCAGATCCTTTACTCAGTACTTTGTTGAAGCACCTTTGGCAGCGATTACAGCCTCAAGTCTTCTTGGGTATGATGCTACAAACGTAGCACACCTCTATTTGGGGAGTTTCTCCCATTCTTCTCTGCAGATTTGTCAGGTTGGATGGGGAGCGTTGCTGCACAGCTATTTTCAGCTCTCTCCAGAGATGTTCGATCGGGTTCAAGTCTAGGTTCTGGCTGGGCCACTCAAGGACATTCAGAGACTTGTCCCGAAGCCACTCTTGCGTTGTCTTGGCTGCGTGCTTAGTGTCGTTGTCCTGTTGGAAGGTGAACCTTCGCCCYAGTCTGAGGTCCTGAGCACTCTGGAGCAGGTTTTCATCAAGGATCTCTCTCTGTACYTTTCTCCGTTCATCTTTCCCTCGATCCTGACTAGTCTCCCAGTCCCTGCCACTGAAAAACATTGCCACAACATGATGCTGCCACCACCATGCTTCACCGTAGGGATGGTGCCAGGTTTCCTCCAGACGTCACGCTTGGCATTCAGGCCAAAGAGTTCAATCTTGGTTTCATCAGACCAGATAATCTTGTTTGTCATTGTCTGAGTCCTTTAGGTGTCTTCTGGCAAACTCAAAGTGGGCTGTCGTGTGCCTTTTACTGAGGAATGGCTTTTGTCTGGCCTCTGATTGGTGGAGTGCTGCAGAGATGGTTGTCCTTCTGGAAGGTTCTCCCAACTCCACAGAGGAACTCTGGAGCTCTGTCAGAGTGACCATCGTGTTCCTGGTCACCTCGCTGACCAAGGCCCTTCTCCCCCGATTGCTCAGTTTGRCTGGGCGGTCAGCTCTAGGAAGTGTCTTGGTGGTTCCAAACTTCTTCCATTTAAGAATGATGGAAGCCACTATGTTCTTGGGGACCTTCAATGCTGCATAAATGTTTGGTACCCTTCCACAGATCTGTGACTCGACTACGGACAATTCCTTCGACCACATGGCTTGGTTTTTGCTCTGACATGCACTGTGGGACCTTATATAGACATTTGTGTGCCTTTCCAAATCATGTCCAATTAATTGAATTTACCACAGGTGGACTCCAATCAAGTTGTAGACACATCTCAAGGATGATCAATGGAAGCAAGATGCACCTGAGCTCAATTTCGAGTCTCATAGCCAAGGGTCTGAATACTTATGTAAATAAGGTATTTCTGTTTTTTTATTTAACAAATAACAAATATGCCAAAAAATTGTCGTTATGGGATATTGTGTGTTGACTGATGAGGGAAAACATTTTTTTAATCCATTTTAGAATAAGGCTGTAATGTAACAAAATGCAGAACAAGTGAAGGGGTCTGAATACTTTCCAAATGCACTGTATATACGTATGGGTAAAGTGACTAGGCAACAGGATACATAATAGACAGTAGCAGCAGCGTATGTGGTGAGTGTGGAAGTGTATGTGTTGCGACAGTGTGCCTGTGTGTACGTGTTGTGTGTGTGTGTGTTTGCATGGGTGTGTATGTGTTGGAATGTCAGTGTAAGTATGCATTAGTGTGTGTGTGGAGTCTAGTGTAATTGCAAAGAGTCAAAAACACACACACACACACACACACACACACACACAACACACACACAACACACACACACACACACACACACACACACACACACACAACACA
The DNA here is from genome assembly GCF_002910315.2 of Salvelinus sp. IW2-2015. NCBI lineage: Eukaryota > Metazoa > Chordata > Actinopteri > Salmoniformes > Salmonidae > Salvelinus > Salvelinus sp. IW2-2015. The sequence continues at coordinate 32,806 of NW_019944750.1, forward strand.
CACACACACAACACACACACCGTGTGTAGCAAATGTTGTTCAGACACACACACACGAACACACAGACGCACTATTTCGACTATTAGCAGTTTGTACTGTAAAAATACAAATGTGTAATTGTTCGATTCAAATGTGTTAGTCTTTTATCTACATGTTCTGGGAAAGGAGACACAACAGAGAGAGGCAATTCCAAAACAAATCAAATTTGATAAACTCCATATCTGCTGGGTGAAATACCACAGTGTGCCATCACAGCAGCAAGATTTGTGACTGTTGCCATAAGAAAAAGGGCAAACCAGTGAAGAACAAACACCAGTGTAAATACAACCCTATTTAATGTTTATTTTTCATTTTGTACTTGAATATTTGCACATCGTTGTAACACTGTACATAGACATAATATGACATTTGTTTCAAGGAATGTCTCTATTCTTTTGAAACTTTTGTGAGTGTAATGTTTGCTGTTCATTTTCTATTTCTATCTATTTTCTATATTTCACTTTTGTTTATAACTTTTAACTTGCTCTTGGCAATGTTTAATATATGTTTCCAATGCCAATAAAGCCCCTTGAATGGAATTGAGGGAGACAGAGAGGGAGAGGAGGGAGAGGAGGGAGGGAGACAGAGGGAGGGAGTGGGAGGAGGATCAAACGCACATAATAACATGAATGGAAGATGATCTGTTTTTAGTTCTGGGGGGAGAAGAGAGCGAGAGAGAGCGAGAGAGAGCGCGAGAGAGAGAGAGGAGAGAAGAGAGAAGAGAGAGAGAGAGAGAGGAGAGAGAGAGAGAGAGAGACGAGAGGAGAGGGAGGGAGAGCAGTTGTCGTAACAGAACAGAGCTCTTTTGTATCGACAGCGTTTCATGTTGTGTGAGACGGCCTGCTAGCTTTCTACCCGCTACTTCTAAAGCTAGCCCTGCAACTGCCCTAGCCCAGAGTCATTAAAACTTATCTGATGAGGAAGCTGACAAATTGAAAGGGATGATTGTTGATTCCCTGATCCAATCCTGTTAGATTTTTTTTATAGTCGAGGCTTTGATTGGAGCCACTGGGTCTGTGCAATGCTTTATTTGATCAAATCCTTTGGTGTGACTGAGGCCTATAGTGCTATGCTATGGCTAGTCTTCTTTCTTCTTCTGCCTTCCCCCCTCAGCTCCAC
>NW_019944750.1:33988-43192 GCF_002910315.2 Salvelinus sp. IW2-2015
AAGAGAGAGATGCATGGTGTGGTATTGTTTTTGGAATGTCAGTGTAAGTATGCATTAGTGTGTGTGTGGAGTCTAGTGTAATGTGCAAAGAGTCAAAACACACACACACACACACACACACACACACACACACACACACACACACACACACACACACACACACACACACACACACACACACACACACACACACACACACACACAACCGTGTGTAGCAAATGTTGTTCAGACACACACACACGAACAACAGACGCACTATTTCGACTAATTAGCAGATTTGTACTGTAAAAAAACAAATGTGTAATTGTTCGATTCAAATGTGTTAGTCTTTATATCTACATGTTCTGGAAAGGAGACACAACAGAGAGAGGCAATTCCAAAACAAATCAAATTTGATAAACTCCATATCTGCTGGGTGAAATACCAAGTGTGCCATCACAGCAGCAAGATTTGTGACCTGTTGCCATAAGAAAAAGGGCAACCAGTGAAGAACAACACCAGTGTAAATACAACCCATATTTAAATGTATTTATTTTTCATTTTGTACTTGAACTATTTGCACATCGTTGTAACACTGTACATAGACATAATATGACATTTGTTTCAAAGGAATGTCTCTATTCTTTTGAAACTTTTGTGAGTGTAATGTTTGCTGTTCATTTTCTATTTCTATCTATTTTCTATATTTCACTTTTGTTTATTAACTATTTAACTTGCTTTGGCAATGTTTAATATATGTTTCCATGCCCACTAAAGCCCCTTGAATGGAATTGAGGGAGACAGAGAGGGAGAGCGAGGGAGACGGAGGGAGGGAGACAGAGGGAGGGAGTGGGAGGAGGATCAAACGCACATAATACATGAATGGAAGATGATCTGTTTTAGTTCTGGGGGCAGAAGAGAGCGAGAGAGAGCGAGAGAGAGAGCGAACGAGAGACAGAGAGAGAGAGAGAGAAGAGAGACGAGAGAGAGAGAGAGAGAGGAGAGAGAGAGCGAGAGGGAGAGGGAGGGAGAAGTGTCGTAACAGAACAGAGCTCCTTTTGTATCGATCAGCGTTTCATGTTGTGTGAGACGGCCTGCTAGCTCTTCTACCCGCTACTTCTAAAGCTAGCCCTGCACTGCCCTAGCCCAGAGTCATTAAAACTTATCTGATGAGGAAGCTGACAAATTGAAAGGGATGATTGTAAATTGCTCCTGATCCAATCCTGTTAGATTTTTTTTATAGTCGAGGCTTTGATTGGAGCCACTGGGTCTGTGCAATGCTTTAATTTGATCAAATCCTTTGGTGTGACTGAGGCCTATAGTGCTATGCTATGGCTAGTCTTCTTTCTTCTTCTGCCTTCCTCCCCCAGCTCCACTCCTCCTCCACTCCTCCACCTCACCTCCACTCCACCCTCTCCTCCTCCACCTCCTCCTCCACCTCCACCTCTCCCCACGCTCCACCTCCACCCTCTCCTCCATGTCCCTCCTCCCCTCCTCCTCTACTTCCACCTCTTCCACCTTCCTTCCACCTCAACTCTCCTCCACACGTCTCCTCCTGTTCTTCCACCAATCAATCTCCTCCTCCACTCACCTCTCCTCCTCCTCCACCTCCACGTCCTCCCTCCAACCTCCTCCACCTCTCCTCCTCCTCCACCTCCACCACTCACCTCATGCCACCTCCACCTCCATCTTTCTTCCCTCCAACCACCTCCTCTTCCTCTCTCCTCCTCCGCTCCTCCACTCCACCCTCCACTCCTCCTCCACCTCCACCTCTCCTCCCACCTCCCCTCCACCTCTCCTCCACCTCCTCCACCACCACCTCCTCCTCCACCTCCTCCTCCATCTCCTCCTCCTCACCACCTCTCCTCCCCACCTCCTCTTCCACCTCCACCTCCTCCACCACCTCAACCTCCTCCTCCTCCACCTCCTTTTCCATCTCCACCTCAACCTCCTCTGTCTGCTTTTTGATGCTCTTGGTTCTCTTATGCTTTCTGGTTTTCACCTACGTTCTCTGTCTCTCTCCCTGCTCACTCTTTCTTCTCTTCTTTCCTGTTTCCTTCTCTCTTATTCTCCTTGTCTGCCAAATCACTCTCTCTGTCTCACCTCTCTTCTTTCTCCCCCTCTCTCTCTCTCTCTAACTGTCCTTCTCTCTCCCTCTCTAACCATCCCTCTCTCTCTCTGTCTCCAGTGAATAATGAATTGTCTGCGGAGCTGCGTCTGGCCAGTGGTCAGCTGATGGCTGATGACCTGTCTGTCCTCTCCGGCGAAAGCGGCATCGGCGGCAGTGGCGAGCTCTCCCCACCTATCAGCGACCCGTCGCTCCACATCTACCAGTGTTCTGTCTGCAGCCGCTTCACCTCCGACAGCCTGGAGGTGCTGGGTGCCCACGTCAATGCCGAACGCACCCTGCCCGAGGACGAGTGGCGTGGCATTGTGGGAGATGTGTACCAGTGCAAGCTGTGCACCTACAACACCCAGCTCAAGGCCAACTTCCAGCTGCACTGTAAGACAGACAAACACATGCAGAAGCATCAGCTGGTGGCTCACATCAAGGAAGGAGGGAAAGCCAACCAGTGGAGGTTGAAGTGCGTCGCCATCGGCAACCCCGTGCATCTGAAGTGCAACGCGTGCGACTACTACAGCAACAGTGTGGATAAACTGCGGCTGCACGCCACCAACCAACGACACGAGGCTGCCATTAGGCTGTACAAGGTACCGTTCACTTCTGTTATGACACCATCCACGACCGTACTGGTAGACAGACAGCAGCCATCAACTCACAAACCAACTCACAAACCAACACAGCATCACGGTGGTAACAAGCCTAGGCCGCTTTAATAACATGATGCACCTTACTGGTAGACACACGTACTGCTACTGGTGCTCCCTCGATCCTCTATTATCTATTCCCTACTCCCTCTATTCTCTATTATCTATTCCCTACTCCCTACTCCCTACTCCCTCTATTCTCTATACTCTATTCTCTACTCCCTCGATCCTCTATTATCTATTCCCTACTCCCTACTCCCTCTATTCTCTATACTCTATCTCTAACCTTCGCTCCTCTATCTCTAATTCCCTACTCCTTACTCCTCTATTTCTCTATACTCTATTCTCTACTCCTCTCACTCCCTCAGCTCTATTCTCTATACTCTCATATTCTTACTCCCTAGGCTTATATTCTCTATTCTCTATTCTCTAACTCCCTCGATACTCTATTCTCTATCCTCTATTCTCTACTCCTCGATCCTCTATACTCTATACCCTACTCCCTACTCCCTCTATTCTTCTATACTCTATTTCTCTACTCCCTTGATCCTCTATTCTCTATACTCTATTCTCTACTCCCTCGATCCTCTATTCTCTATACTCTATTCCCTACTCTCCTCGATCCTCTATTCTCTATACTCTATTCTCTACTCCCTCGATCCTATTATTCTCTATCCCTATTCTCTACTCCCTCGATCCTCTATTCTCTATACTCTATTCCCTACTCCCTCGGATCTCTATTCTCTATATCTATTCTCTACTCCCTCGATCCTCTATTCTCCTATCCTCTAATTCTTTTTCCTCCATCCTCTATCTATATTCTCTATCTATTCCTCTAATCCTCTATTCTTCTATCCTCTATCCTCTATCATATATCCTCTATTCTCTATCCTCTATTCTCTATACTCTATAACTCTATTCTCTATTCTCTATCCTCTATCATATATCCTCTATTCTCTATTCTCTATTCTCTATTCCTCTATCTCTTATTCTCTATTCTCTATTCTCTATCCTCTATTCTCTATTCTCTATCCTCTATTCTCTATCGTCTATCCCCTATCCCCTATCCTCTTCTCCCTCCCACTCTGCTTCGATCATCCCTCTTCACACACTCCACTCCTCTCCCTCCTCCCCTCTCCGTTTCCCTCCTCCCCTCTCCGTTTCACTCTTTCCTGTAAGAGTGAAAGGAAAAACTATTTCAGTGATGTTAATATGATGACTGAAATCAAAAGCTAATTGAGTTATTTTGAGTTATAGACAGAGAGACAAAGACAGACAGACAGACAGACAGTCAAGACAGACAGACAGACAGACAGACAGACAGACAGACAGACAGACAGACAGACAGACAGACAGACAACAGACAGACAGACAGACAGACAGACAGACAGACAGACAGACAACAGACAGACAGACAGACAGACAGACAGACAGACATTTTACAGTGTGAAAAAATTGTGGTCCAGGATTCTACTATAGTTTACACTGAATATACCAATCATTAAGAACACGTTCCTAATAATGGGTTTGCAACCTTTTTTTGCTCTCAGAACAGCCTCAATTCATCAGGGCATGGACTCTACAAGGTGACGAAAGCATTCCGTAGGGATGCTGGCCCATTTTGTCTCCAATGCTTCCCACAGTCGTGGTCAAAGTTGGCTGGATGTCCTTTGGGTGGTGGACCATTCTTGATACACACGGAGACACTGTTGAGTGTATGAGAACCAGCTGAGTTGCAGTTCTTGACAGAAACCGGTGCGCCTGGCACCTACTGTACTGCCATAACACCATTCAAAGGCACTTAAATCTTTTGTCTTGCCAATTCACACTCTGAATGGCCCATACACAATCCATATCTCAGTTGTCTCAAGGCTTAAAAATTATTCTTTAACCTGTCACCTCCCTTTATCTACACTGATTGAAATTGATTTAACAGACGACTAATAAGTGATCATAGCATCCACCTGGATTCATCTGGTCAGTCTATGTCATGGAAAGAGCAGGTGTTCCTAATGGTTTTGTACACTCTACGTATTAAGCTAATGAGGATCTATTGACCAGCCCTAGCAATGTCACTGTGGTGTGTCTATGTGCCCTGTAGTGCAGTGAATGGCTGTGTGTTCACAGCAGTTGATTATCGTCTGGCAATAGCACACTAGGCAACATGAAGCATTGGCAGCCATTAAAAATCATAGCAGGGATTTATTTTATTTTTTATTAGCAATGATTAAAGGCGAAGGTATAAAGACCAACTCTGAGGCAATATAAAGGGATAGAACAAAAGAGGAGAAATAGAGAAACATGTCCAACAATATTAGTGTAACCATTTATTTTCCCTGAAAAGGGAGAATAGGCAGAAACGCAACCCTGAACTACCTCATGGTCCTAGAAAAATAGGATGATGTTATCATACACACACACACTACACACTACACACACTACACACACACACACACACACACACAACACACACACACACTACAAACTACACCACCTACACACACTACACCACACACACACACAACACACCACACACACACACACACTACACACACTAACACACACAAACACACACACACAAACACACTACCACACACACACTACACAACACAACAAACACACACACTACACACACACACACTACACACTACACACACTAACACACACAACCAACACACACACACACACACACACACTACACCACTACAACACACACACACACACACAAACACACACACACACACAACACACTACACACACAATACACACTACACACACACACACACACTACACACACACACACCACTACACCACTACACACACTACACACACACACACACACAACACACACACAATACACACTACAACACACTACACACACACACTAACACACCACACACACCACACACACAATCACACTATACACACACACACACACACACTACACACACACACACACTACAACACACACACACACAACAATACACCTACACACACACACACCACACACACACACACACACACACACACACTACACACACACACACACTACACACTACACACTACACACAACACACACAATACACACTACACACACACAACACACACACAACTACACACACACACACTACACACTACACACTACACCACACACACACACACACACACACACACACACACACACACACACACACACACACACACACACACACACACACACACACACACACACACACACACCACAAACACAGAGAGTGAGTAAGACAGATTTTTTTTAGTTTGTGCCAACATATAACAAAATAATTGAAAGCTCCCAGAGTCGTAATGCCTTTTTAAGCCATGTCTGGCGCATGTGAACTCGGGTGTCCGTATGTGTGTGTTAAGCTTCCTGGCGAGCGATTTACCTTTGGCCAGTGCAGAAGGTGAGAAGGTCATCCCACTCTCTTCTACATGCACTCAGTTACCCCTCTAATGTCCTCTACATGCACTCAGTTACCCCTCTACTGTCCTCTCCATGCACTCAGTTACCCCTCTACTGTCCTCTAATGCACTCAGTTACCCCCTCTACTGTCCTCTACATGCACTCAGTTACCCCTCTACTGTCCTCTCCATGCACTCAGTTACCCCTCTACTGTCCCTCTCCATGCACTCAGTTACCCCTCTACTGTCCTCTACATGCACTCAGTTACCCCTCTACTGTCCTCTCCATGCACTCAGTTACCCTCTACTGTCCTCTCCATGCACCTCAGTTCCCTTACTGTCTCTACATGCACTCAGTTACCCTCTACTGTCCTCTCATGCACTCAGTCCCTCTAACTGTTTCTACTACATGCACTCAGTTACCCCTCTACTGTCCTCTCCATGCACTCAGTTACCCCTCTACTGTCCTCTACATGCACTCAGTTACCCCTCTCCTGTCCTCTCCATGCACTCAGTTACCCTTCTACGGTCCTCTACATGCACTCAGTTACCCCTACTGTCCCTACATGCACTCAGTTACCCCTCTACTGTCCTCTCCATGCACTCAGTTACCCCTCTACTGTCCTCTACATGCACTCAGTTACCCCTCTACTGTCCTCTACATGCACTCAGTTACCCCTCTACTGTCCTCACCTTTACTGTCCTCTCCATGCACTCCATGCACTCAGAGCTCTGCTCTGGCTTGGATCTCTCTGCTCTGCTCTGGCCATCCTGGGTTGACCCCTACACACACAAAGAGAACAACTGTTGAGGACCTTCCCATATGTTTCTAGAACACTGAAGGTCTGTATAGCTCTAGAACACTGAGGGTTTGAATAGCTCTGGAACACTGAGGGTCTGAATAGCTCTGGAACACTGAGGGTCTGTATACTCTGGAACACTGAGGGTCTGTATAACTCTAGAACTGAGGGTCTGTGTAGCTCTAGAACACTGACGGTCTGTATAGCTCTAGAACATTGAGGGTCTGTATAGCTCTAGAACACTGAGGGGCTGTGTAGCTCTAGAACACTGAGGGTCTGTATAGCTCTAGAACACTGAGGGTCTGTGTAGCTCTAGAACACTGAGGGTCTGTATAGCTCTAGAACACTGAGGGTCTGTGTAGCTCTAGAACACTGAGGGTCTGTGTAGCTCTAGAACACTGAGGGTCTGTATAGCTCTAGAAACACTGAGGGTCTGTGTAGCTCTAGAAACACTGAGGGTCTGTGTAGCTCTAGAACACGGAGGGTCTGTATAGCTCTAGAACACTAGGGTCTGGTTAGCTCTAGAACACTGAGGGTCTGTATAGCTCTAGAACACTGAGGGTAGCTCGAATGTCTGTGTAGCTCTAGAACACTGAGGGTCTGTGTAGCTCTAGAGCACTGAGGGTCTGTGTAGCTGTAGAACACTGAGGGTCTGTGTAGCTGTAGAACACTGAGGTCTGTGTAGCTCTAAGAACACTGGAGGGTCTGTGTAGCTCCTAGAACAATGAGGGTCTGTGTAGCTCTAGAACACTGAAGGGTTGTATAGCTCTAGAAACTGAGGGTCTGTATAACTCTAGAACACTGAGGGTCTGTGTAGCTCTAGAACAATGAGCTCTAGAACACTGAGGGTGTGTGTAGCTCTAGAACACTGAGGGCTGTGTAGCTCCGAACAGAGGGTCTGTAGCTCTAGAACACTGAGGGTCTGTGGCTCTAGAAATGATCTTGCTCTAGAACACTGAGGGTTTTAGCTCTAGAACACTGAGGTCTGTATAGCTCTAGAACTGAGGTCTGTGTAGCCTAGAACACTGATGGTCTGTTAGCTCTAGAACACTGAGGTCTGTAGCTCTAGAAAACTGAGGGTCTTATAGCTCTAGAACACTGGCTGAGCTAGAACATGAGGGTCTGTATAGCTCTAGAACACTGAGGGTCTGTATAGCTCTAGAACACTGAGGGTCTGTATAGCTCTATGGGAAACGGTGGAAGATGCAAACAAAAATCATTTTCAGACTTTATTGCTGTTTTGTCGCTCAGTAGAGATCTGAACGGCAGGTTTTCCAGACTTTACAGCAGGAGGCCAGATGAGAATAGCAGGACAAGGGCTACTTCTGCCTCTATCCCCTCCATATTCTCTCTCACTCTCTCTCCCCTCTTGTCTCTCTCTCTCACTCTCTCTACCCTCTTTGTCTCTCTCTCTCACCTCTCTCTACCCCTCTTTGTCTCTCTCACTCTCTCTACCCCTCTGTGTGTCTCTCTCTCACTCTCTCTACCTCTCCCCTTTCTCTCTCTCTCTCTCTCACTCTCTCTACCCTCCCCTTTCTCTCTCTCTCTCACTCTCTCTACCCCTCCCCCTTTCTCTCTCTCTCTCTCTACCTCTCCCCTTTCTCTCTCTCACTATCTCTACCCCTCCCTCTTTCTCTCTCTCTCTCTCTCTCTCTTCTTCTCTCTCTCTCACTCTCTCTACCTCTCCCCTTTCTCTTCTCTCTCACTCTTCTCTACCCCTCTCCCTTTCTCTCTAGCGTAAGGCCACATACGTTAATCTATATGCAGGACGGAACTTTTATGAGGAATCATCAGTTCCTCTTCAAACTCATTCTCTCAGTTAACCCTTGGTTATGGGTTAAGGACTTTTTAAAAATATATTTTTATTTATTTCACCTTTTATTTAACCAGGTAGACTAGTTTGAGAAGAAGTTACCATTTCAACTATTTAACTATTACCACGACTTGGTGGTTTCTGTTGATAAATTCTGATAATAATCCTAATTGATACCATCAAAATGTACACCAACACAGAACACTCTGGATTCTGTAATAGATTCTGGATGAGAAGACTTTTAATTCGCAATAGATCTGTAGAATGGAACATTGATTGCAGGATGTTGGATTTGATTATTGTAAATAGAACAGTCTAGAATTCCAGACTGCAACACTGCATAATTCCAAAATGGAACACAGTGGCTACCTGTCGAAAAACAAATCATTTTTTCCCAGAGTTAACTCTTGCTTATGCAGCTCT
>NW_019944750.1:43217-48116 GCF_002910315.2 Salvelinus sp. IW2-2015
CCTCTATTTCTCTATCCTCTATCTCTATCACTATATCCTCTATTCTCTAATCCCTCTATTTCCTTATCCTCTATACTCTATTCTCTATTCTCTATCCTCTATCATATATCCTCTATTCTCTATTCTCTATTCTCTATTTCTCTATCCTCTATTCTCTATTCTCTATTCTCTATCCTCTATTCTCTATTCTCTTATCCTCTTTCTCTATCGTCTATCCCCTATCCCCTATCCTCTTCTCCCTCCACTCTGCTTCGATCATCCCTCTTCACACCTCCACTCTCTCTTCCCTCCTCCCCTCTCCGTTTCCCTCCTCCCCCTCTCCGTTTCACTCTTTCCTGTAAGAGTGAAAGGAAAAACTATTTTCAGTGATGTTAATATGATGACTGAAATCAAAGCTAATTGAGTTATTTTGAGTTATAGACAGAGAGACACAGACGACAGACAGACAGACAGACAGTACAGACAGACAGACAGACAGACAGACAGACAGACAGACAGACAGACAGACAGACAGACAGACAGACAGACAGACAGACAGACAAGCCGACAGACAGACAACAGACAGACAGACAGACAGACAGACAGACAGACAGACAGACAGACAGACAGACATTTTACAGTGTGAAAAAATTGTGGTCCAGGATTCTACTATAGTTTACACTGAATATACCAATCATTAAGAACACGTTCCTAATAATGGGTTGCAACCTTTTTTGCTCTCAGAACAGCCTCAATTCATCAGGGCATGGACTCTACAAGGTGACGAAAGCATTCCGTAGGGATGCTGGCCCATTTTGTCTCCAATGCTTCCCACAGTCGTGTCAAGTTGGCTGGATGTCCTTTGGGTGGTGGACCATTCTTGATACACACGGGACACTGTTGAGTGTATGAGAACCAGCTGAGTTGCAGTTCTTGACAGAAACCGGTGCGCCTGGCACCTACTGTACTGCCATACACCATTCAAAGGCACTTAAATCTTTTGTCTTGCCAATTCACACTCTGAATGGCCCATACACAATCCATATCTCAGTTGTCTCAAGGCTTAAAAATTATTCTTTAACCTGTCACCTCCCCTTTATCTACACTGATTGAAATTGATTTAACAGACGACATCAATAAGTGATCATAGCATCCACCTGGATTCATCTGGTCAGTCTATGTCATGGAAAGAGCAGGTGTTCCTAATGTTTTGTACACTCTACGTATTAAGCTAATGAGGATCTATTGACCAGCCCTAGCAATGTCACTGTGGTGTGTCTATGTGCCCTGTAGTGCAGTGAATGGCTGTGTGTTCACAGCAGTTGATTATCGTCTGGCAATAGCACACTAGGCAACATGAAGCATTGGCAGCCATTAAAAATCATAGCAGGGATTTATTTTATTTTTTATTAGCAATGATTAAAGGCGAAGGTATAAGACCAACTCTGAGGCAATATAAAGGGATAGAACAAAAGAGGAGAAATAGAGAAACATGTCCAACAATATTAGTGTAACCATTTATTTTCCCTGAAAAGGGAGAATAGGCAGAAACGCAACCCTGAACTACCTCATGGTCCTAGAAAATAGGATGATGTTATCATACACACACACACTACACACTACACACACTACACACACACACACACACACACACAATACACACACACACTACACACACACATACTACACTACACCACACAACACACACACACACACACACACCCACACCACACACTACACACTACACACACACTACACACACACAACACACACACACCACACACTACACACACTACACACACTACACACACACAACACACACACACACACACACACACACACTACACACTACACACACTACACACACACACACACACACAACACACACACACACTACACACTAACAACACTAACACACACATAAACACAAAAACACAACACACACACACCACACTACACACACACACACACACACACACACACACACTACACACACAATCACACACTACACACACAACACACACACACACTACACACACACACACACACTAACACCACTACACACACACTACACACACAACACACACACACACACACACACACAATCACACACCTACCACACTACACACACACACTACACACACACACACCACACACACACACTACACACTATACACACACACACACACCACACACACACACTACACACACTACACACACACACACACACACAATACACCACTAACACACACACACACACACCACACACACACACACTACACACACTACCAACACACACACACTACACACTACACACTACACACACACACACACAATACACACTACACACACACACACACACACACTACACACACACACACTACACACTACACACTACAACACACACACACACACACACACACACACACACACACACACACACCACACACAACACACACACACACACACACACACACACACACACACACACACCACACACACAAACACACACAGAGTGAGTAAGACAGATTTTTTTTAGTTTGTGCCAACATATAACAAAATAATTGAAAGCTCCCAGAGTCGTAATGCCTTTTTAAGCCATGTCTGGCGCATGTGAACTCGGGTGTCCGTATGTGTGTGTTAAGCTTCCTGGCGAGCGATTTACCTTTGGCAGTGCAGAAGGTGAGAAGGTCATCCCACTCTCTTCTACATGCACTCAGTTACCCCTCTAATGTCCTCTACATGCACTCAGTTACCCCTCTACTGTCCTCTCCATGCCACTCAGTTTAACCCCTCTACTGTCCTCTACATGCACTCAGTTACCCCCTCTACTGTCCTCTACATGCACTCAGTTACCCCTCTACCTGTCCTCTCCATGCACTCAGTTACCCCTCTACTGTCCTCTCATGCACTCAGTTACCCCTCTACTGTCCTCTCATGCACTCAGTTTACCCCTCTACTGTCCTCTCCATGCACTCAGTTACCCTCTACTGTCCTCTACATGCACTCAGTTACCCTCTACTGTCCTCTACATGCACTCCAGTTACCCCTCTACTGGTCCTCTCCATGCACTCAGTTACCCCTCTACTGTCTCTCTCCATGCACTCAGTTTACCCCTCTACTGTCCTCTCCATGCACTCAGTTACCCTCTACTGTCCTCTACATGCACTCAGTTCCCCTCTACTGTCCTCTCCATGCACTCAGTTACCCCAGTCTCTACTGCTCTACCTTACTGTCCTCTACTGCACTCAGTTACCTCTACTGTCCTCTCCATGCACTCAGTTACCCCTCTACTGTCCTCTACATGCACTCAGTTACCCTCTACTGTCCTCCATGCATCATTACCCTCTATCGTCCTCACCTTTACTGTCCTCTCCATGCACTCCATGCACTCAGAGCTCTGCTCTGGCTTGGATCTTCTCTGCTCTGCTCTGGCCATCCTGGGTTGACCTACACACACAAAGAGAACAAACTGTTGAGAGACCTTCCCATTGTTTCTAGACACACTGAAGGTCTGTATAGCTCTAGAACACTGAGGGTTTGAATAGCTCTGGAACACTGAGGGTCTGAATAGCTCTGGAACACTGAGGGTCTGTATAGCTCTGGAACACTGAGGGTCTGTATAACTCTAGAACACTGAGGGTCTGTGTAGCTCTAGAACACTGACGGTCTGTATAGCTCTAGAACATTGAGGGTCTGTATAGCTTAGAACACTGAGGGGCTGTGTAGCTCTAGAACACTGAGGGTCTGTATAGCTCTAGAACACTGAGGGTCTGTGTAGCTCTAGAACACTGAGGGTCTTGTTAGCTCTAGAACACTGAGGGTCTGTGTAGCTCTAGAACACTGGGGTCTGTGTAGCCTAGAAACACTGAGGGTCTGTATAGCTCTAGAACACTGAGGGTCTGTGTAGCTCTAGAACACTGAGGGTCTGTGTAGCTCTAGAACACGGAGGGTCTGTATAGCTCTAGAACACTAAGGGTCTGTGTAGCTCTAGAACACTGAGGGTCTGTATAGCTCTAGAACACTGAGGGTCTGTGTAGCTCTAGAACACTGAGGGTCTGTGTAGCTCTAGAACACTGAGGGTCTGTGTAGCTCTAGAGCACTGAGGGTCTGTGTAGCTGTAGAACACTGAGGGTCTGTGTAGCTGTAGAACACTGAGGGTCTGTGTAGCTCTAGAACACTGAGGGTCTGTGTAGCTCTAGAACAATGAGGGTCTGTGTAGCTCTAGAACACTGAGGGTTGTATAGCTCTAGAACACTGAGGGTCTGTATAACTCTAGAACACTGAGGGTCTGTGTAGCTCTAGAACAATGAGCTCTAGAACACTGAGGGTGTGTGTAGCTCTAGAACACTGAGGTCTGTGTAGCTCCAGAACACTGAGGGTCTGTGTAGCTCTAGAACACTGATGGTCTGTGTAGCTCTAGAACACTGAGGGTCTGGTGTAGCTCTAGAAGACTGAGGGTCTGTATAGCTCTAGAACACTGAGGGTCTGTAGTAGCTCTAGAACACTGAGGGTCCTGTATAGCTCTAGAACACTGAGGGTCTGTATAGCTCTAGAACACTGAGGGTCTGTATAGCTCTATGGGCAAACGGTGGAAGATGCAAACAAAAATCATTTTCAGACTTTATTGCTGTTTTGTCGCTCAGTAGAGATCTGAACGGCAGGTTTTCCAGACTTTACAGCAGGAGGCCAGATGAGAATAGCAGGACAAGGGCTACTTCTGCTCTTACCCCTCCATATCTCTCTCTCACTTCTCTATCCCCTCTTTGTCTCTCTCTCTCACTCTCTCTACCCCTCTTTGTCTCTCTCTCTCACTCTCTCTACCCCTCTTTGTCTCTCTCACTCTCTCTACCTTGCTGTGTCTCTCTCTCTCACTCTCTCTACCTCTCCCCTTTCTCTCTCTCTCTCTCTCATCTCTTC
>NW_019944750.1:51574-53738 GCF_002910315.2 Salvelinus sp. IW2-2015
CTGACCTCTCTCCTGACCTCTCTCCTGACCTCTCTCCTGGCCTCTCTCCTGACCTCTCTCCTGACCTCTCTCCTGACCTCTCCTCTTGTCTTCCGTCATCCTAAACTTAATCCTCCCCTCCTTCACCCTTTGATCTTTCCCTTTCTCACCTGCCAACCTCTCGCTCATCTTCCCTAACACTCTTCTTAACCATGTTTCTGCTCCCAAATCCAATAGGCTGAACTGGACTCCATTCAACTATTAAGTTACGTTAAGTTAMGTTTTTTTTTTTTACATGAATGGCATGTTATAGAAGGGTCCAGACACTTTTTTGTTGTTATGATGTCACATGTTTTCAAGAAACTTACCTTCAAACAGCAAATTACTTCCTCATCCTTGTTGGGTAGGACGGGGGCCCTAAAAAAACACATTAACAAAGTGTCGCAAACATGAAATTGTGTTCCAAACTTTATCCACAACATTGTATTCCATGTTGTTGCAAGAGGCGTCACTGCAGTCCCTGGTTCAAGTCCAGGCTGCATCACATCCGGCTGTGATTGGGAGTCCCATAGGGCGGCGCACAATTGGCCCAGCGTCGTCCAGGTTTGGCTCGGGTAGGCCGTTATTGTAAATAAGAATTTGTTCTTAACTGACTTCCCTAATTAAATAAAGGTTAAAAAAATGAGGGTATATTGAAAGCACAGGGTGCTTCCACACAGGAAGTTCAGGACACTTGTAAAATATATGCCAAGGTGCAGTGGAGCTGTTCTGGCGGCTCGTGGTGGTCCAACGCCCTATTTTTTTTATTTCTTTTACCTTTATTTAAATAGGCAAGTCCGTTATCCTGTCTAGGACTGGGGTTCCGCTAGCGGACAGCCAATACAATTGCAGGGTGCCAAATACAAATCAACAGACATCTCATAAATCAAATTTCTCAAACATACAAGTATTAGGCACCATTTTAAAGATAAAATTCTCGTTAATCCAGCCACAGTGTCTGATTTAAAAAATGCTTTAGTGTTAGTGTTTCCATTATTCTGGCAGTTACGTGCAGCAGACATGGTAAATGGAACAGCTGGATAGGTGGAAATTATACTGAGGGCTTTGCCGTTTCTAAAATGACATATTTGAGTGTTTTTGGAGCCTTTGTTTATGTTTTTTCAGGGCCCCCATCCTTCACAACGAGGATGAAGAACTGATTTGCTGTTTGGGGCAGGTTTCTCAAAAACGTGTAGTAGCAAATAAGGTGTCTGGACCGTTCTATAAGATGACATTTGCATCAAACGTGGAGATTTGGTTGTAAAAAAAGACACTTCTCTACCTCCCTTCTCATCCCTCCTCCTGCTCTCTCCTCTTTCTCTCTATCTTTCTCTATTTATTCACTCTCTCCTCTAACCCCTGCTCCCTCTCTCTCTTTCTCTGGTTTTCTGTCTTCAGTCAAGCAGAATAATTTGTCTAGGGCCCAACATAATGGCTTGTCTGGGACCCAGCAGAACAGAATGTCTGGGGCCCAGCAGAATGGCTTGTCTGGGGCCCAGCAGAATGGCTTGTCTGGGGCCCAGCAGAATGACTTGTCTGGGGCCCAGCAGAATGACTTGTCTGGGGCCCAGCAGAATGGCTTGTCTGGGGCCCAGCAGAATGGCTTGTCTGGGGCCCAGGCATGTCTGGGGCCCAGCAGAATGACTTGTCTGGGGCCCAGCAGAATGGCTTGTCTGGGGCCCAGCAGAACAGCATGTCTGGGGCCCAGCAGAATGACTTGTCTGGGACCCAGCAGAATGGCTTGTCTGGGGCCCAGCAGAACAGCATGTCTGGGGCCCAGGCATGTCTGGGGCCCAGCAGAATGACTTGTCTGGGACCCAGCAGAATGGCTTGTCTGGTGTCCAGCAGAATGGCTTGTCTGGGGCCCAGCAGAATATTTCCATATTTATTTTTTTCTTTTCATTTATTTTTCTTCCCTTCCTTTCCCTTTTTCAACCCTTTGAACCCACAGGGGCCCCAGCACGTGTAATGCTCATCTTTATCATCGAGGGAGGGAAACAGAGAGTGAGGGAGGGAAACATGGAGGGAGGGAGGGAAACAGAGAGTGAGGGAGGGAAACATGGAGGGAGGGAGGGAAACAGAGAGTGAGGGAGATAGGTAAACGGGGGAGGGAAGTGGGGAAACAGGGAGGGAGGGAAACAGAGAA
>NW_019944750.1:54794-55789 GCF_002910315.2 Salvelinus sp. IW2-2015
GGAGGGAGGTCACTGAAATTCAGATGAATCAAAAGGCCCCTTTAATTCTCCCCCACCTGCATCTTTCTATGTCCTCCTTCCTTTCCCCTCTACTCCTGAGTCAAGGGACGCTGATGGAAGATGGTGGTTATATAGTTCTGGTATAAACTGGCCAATCTCTCCTTGACCATTAGGCGAGGTCAACCCCATTCTCTCATTTGTAAATCAAATGGCCCTATATGCTGAGTGTATAAAACATTAGGAACACCTGCTCTTTCCATGACATAGACTGACCAGGTGAATCCAGGTGGAAGCTATGATCCCTTATTGATGTCAATTGTTAAATCCACTTCAATCAGTGTAGATGAAGGGGAGGTGACAGGTTCGTTAAAACTTGTAGAGTCCATGAGGCTGGTCTGAGGGCAAAAGGGGGTGCAACTCAATATTAGGAAGGTGTTCCTAATGTGTTGTACACTCAGTGTATATGCAGTGTAATTACGGCCTACCATTGGCTGTCTATGGTGGGGAGATAGACAAGAGATTGACTCCAGTAGATTTGCATAAAAACCTATTTTACCGCGTGGAATAGAGCGAGAGGTATATTAATGATGCACGGCCTGTCTGTGATGCACACGTACACACACACACTCATGCAGGCAAGAAAACGTGTAGACATATTCCAGTTTAATTTTGGTTTGATAACTGAGCTAAGGAGCATGTATTTTCACCAGTATTTGTAGTTGGTGTTGTGATCTTGACTTTCTGACCAGTGGTGAGCGTGAAGTTTATTTCCCCCCCTAAACAAACAGTGTATTCAGAAAGGCCAGTTCACTGAAGCAGAATGACAGAAGGGGGGAGAGAGAATTAAAGAGGGAGAAATCTCAAATGGAGTTACCTTTCAAATGTGGCTCTCTGCACACATTCACACTCTCTCTCACTCACTCACTCACTCACTCACTCACTCACTCACTCACTCACTCACTCACTCACTCACTCACTCACTCACTCACTCACTC
>NW_019944750.1:56203-62585 GCF_002910315.2 Salvelinus sp. IW2-2015
CACATAACGGGACCACCAAGTGCTGAAGCGTGCTGCGCGTAAAAATCATCTGTCCTCGGTTGCAACATTCACTACCAAGTTACAAACTGCCTCTGGAAGCAACATCAGCACAATAACTGGTCGTCGGTAGCTTCATGAAATGGGTTTCCATGGCCCAGCAGCCGCACACAAGCCTGTGATTGCATGCACAAGGCCAAGCGTCGGCTGGAGTGGTGGAAAGCTCACCGCCATTGGACTCTGGACTCAGGAGCAGTGGAAATGCGCTCTCTGGAGTGATGAATCACACTTCACCATCTGTCAGTCCGAAGGACGAATTATTCAAATTGTCTCAGCTTTCACCTGTGTCTGGATTACAATGGAAATCTTTCAGAAGTCCAAGGGTGGGGGTGGTGCTAGGAATTAAAGACTAAAGACATGAGTGTGTGTGTGTGTGTGTGTGTGTGCGCGCGCATGCACGTGCGTGCGTATGTCTGTGCGTGTCTGCGTGCGTGTTCAAATGGACAGGCTTCTCTCTCACCCCTCTTCGCTGTCCTCCTCATTCCCCTATTAATCCTCCTAGATATTAATAGGAATCTCTCCTTTTTCTCTTCCACAAGCAGATGGTCATCTCAGCATTGAAATAAGCTTTGATTGACTGTCACTATGTACAGTGTAATTGCCCAAGCTAAGCCACCCCCCCATCTCCTCTATTCTTCCTTGAGGACACACACCCACCCACTCACCTCCCTTCCTCTCGCTGTCTCCGGTGAGCTGTGAGTTGAGAGATACTCCCACGTCATCTGAGGGTCAGTTAGTCCAGGTCAGGGTGTTTGTCTGTGTGCAGGAGACTGTGAAGACTATCCACAGATCTACCATGACAGGTATGGGAACAATAGCAGGGGGACGGAGGGAAGGGCAGAGGGAGGTGGTGGCTTACAGACCACCAGAAGGTGGGAGGAAGTGAGGGAGAGAGAGAGGTGAGAGGGAGAGAGAAATATAAACAAAATGGAGAAGGATAGAGGGAGCCAGGGGACAGGGGAGAGATGTGGATAGAGGGAGAAGGGAGAGGGGAGAGATGTGGATAGAGGGAGAAGGGAGAGGGGAGAGATGTGGATAGAGGGATAAGGGAGAGGGAGGGACAGAGGGATGAGGGCGGAGGAGAAGGAGATGAGGATGCAGGGTTTTAGGGGCCTTACAGACCACAATAAAGGACATCGCGACCGGCAAAATAGCGCGAGAACAACAGAGAGGCGGAGCTAGTTTTTGTACAATTTGTTTTACATCTTAACCGCCCCACTCAGCCTTCTAACCAGATCGATTTTCACGCACTGAGACCAGAGGTAAACGCCCTCCACCCCTCACCCACTCCTTCCCACCCCTAGCAACTTCCTCTGGCGCAACTTTGATCCCCTCTGTCCCTACCAAGGGAATTCCTCCCATATCAGATGGATGATCACTGTGTACGCGGGTCCTAAAGCTCGAGCCTTAAGCAGCATCTCAGAATGTGTTGAAAATCTATTATATAGAATATAGCAACGCTCTGACGGAAACTAAGATACATTGCAATCTCCAAAATGAATGCTCTGATCTGTGATCTGATTTTTGGATCAGACCCACCAGAGTTCAATCACATATGCACTAATTACTGATGATACTGTTTATCTGTGGCTGGAGATTACCTAGCATCAATTTGAGCCGCTTAAGAGATCCGTCATGACGTGTAACATACGTGCGCTTCGCTTCATTTCAGCCAAAGCGCATTTTTAATGATTACACGTCTTCGACAATAGAGATTATTAGTGCCAGTGAGAAAAGGAATAATGTGAAAATGTACGAAAAATGATTTTACGCTAGTACCTGCTTCATCTAATAATGTTCACAGGTGTCGTTAGGGATGAATCTTGAAACTCAGAACAGAACTCTGGTCCCTGATCCAATACAATCGATGAGCAGTTAATCGTTGCCGAAACGACACCGAACACCTCAACGAACTAACACTCACTATACCACTCCCAGTCACATACCCTGATCTAAGACTCCTTTGTTCTGATCTAATATTCTTTTCTCCATCTCTTTTCATTCATCAATATTCAGTATTTCTCGTCCTTACTCTTCATCTCTATCCTCCTTCTTTCTCTCTATATCTCTTTCTCTCTCTCTAGCTCACCATCTTTTCTGTCTCCCTATTTCTCTTCTTGTCTCTCACCTCTTATTCTTCTCTCATCCTCATTCATAGCACGCTCTCTCTCGCCCTGCTTTCCTCCTCACGTTCACCTCTCTCTTTACTCGTCTAGATCTCTTCTAGTCTCATCTCTTGTTCTCTCTCGTCTGTCTCTTCTGGGCACTGGTCACCCACCTCATCTCACCCTACTTTCTCGAGTTGTCTCTCTCTTCCCTACTCCAATCCCTAACGCCAGTCTCCACTACCCAATGTACTATAACCAGTCACTACCCCTCATTACTTATTTCTCGGGTATGACACTTGTCCTACCTTCATTAACTATCAATATCTTCACCAGTCACTTCACACTCACTATATTCATAATCACTCAGACTACCTCGATTTTTGACTTCACCTCATTTACTTACTTGACGCAGGACAGCTACACTACTATAGACACAGTCACGATGAAATTTACTTATACTCTCCCAGCTCTCAGTCACCATTTACCTACGACTATGTACCGATCACCTAACCTTCTACTATAGCAGACCAGATCGCACTACATTCCTGTCTTCGCCTCTACTGACATATCTCTCTCTTCTCTCTCACCAGTGCAAGAACCGATTACTAATACTGAGAGGCAAGAAGGACGGAGAACTACGACTACTATAACCAGATCACTGCACGCTAAACTATAGACCAAGACACTACGAAATTACTGACTGTAGACACTACCAACTACTATTAGACCAGTCACAGTACCAATTACTACTGGTGATTGACAAGTAGACCACTAGCTATAACCAGTCACTACCACTACTCTGATTACTGCATGCAGATCACAAACCACACTACATAACAGTCGACTACCAATTACTACTGCAGACGAGACTACACTAAACTTAAGCCAGTCACACATGACCCACTACTATAACCAGAAAACACTAGCCATTACAACTTGAGACACTGACCAAGAGCTACTATAAACCAGTCACTGATACCCTGACTAGAATAACCAGAAGGAAGAACACGTACACACTACTTAACCAGACAAGATAGCGACTACTGATAACGCGAGAAGCACGTACCTGACTAACTTATAACCAGGACACTATTTGATACGATACCGAGAGAGGGGACTTAGCTTTGGGAATCTTGGCAGGACACTAACCAAAGAAGGACGTTCTACTATAGACGTACCGAGAACACTACCATTACTAATACTAGTGTGGGCAGTCACTAGCACTGAGAGAACGGCGACTACTATACAGATAGAGACCAGTTCACATACCATTACTGACTAGGAGAAGTCAAAGGGGCAGCCGAGAGAGACTACTGATAGACCAGCGTCACTAATTACCGACTACTAATGAAGAAAACCAGAGCATGTAGCTACCACTACTGACTGTAGAACACTTAACCACTGACGTAACATAGAGTGAACGACAGACAGACTACCAGGATTTGACTGGCGTGGGAATGAGATGAGAGAGGTGATACTAAGTAGACACTACCACTGCAGTACTTATACCGAGTCACTACCACGTACTGATATAAAACACAGTCACATCCCACTACTACTTGCACGACAACTACCATACTATACCAGAGCACTTACCATTCTACACCAGTTCAACTACCCGCTACTATTAAACCAGTCATACCTATACTACTGTAGCCACTCACCACACTACTATAAAACCAGTCACTAACCGATCTACTATCTGTCCGGAACGTACCCTGGCCACTGACTTATAAAGGGGACCAGACACTACCTACCACTCGTAAGACTATACACCAGTCTCGTACCCAGAAGGTGACACTGTATATGTTATAGAGCCCAGTCACTAGCTAAACCACTACTATGACCGAAAAGGGGAGGATAAGACACGTAGAGACCGTTACTACTAGAGGCAAATAACCAGTCAGCTAACGCGGGACGGAGGACTTAGAACATAAAACGTAATAATAACCGATGATGCACGGTTACCAAGCGTACACTTAAGGCAAGGGGGAGGAAGAGAGGACCAGATCCTACTATTACTGACTGGAGACACTACCAGCACTAACTCACTTACTATACTATAACGAGAGCAGGTCAACGTGACCGCATTACTATACACCAGTCACGATAAGTTTAAACCGGCCTACTGTTAAATAATCTGTACAGTCACATACCGCGCGAGGGTACCTGACTATAGATGACGTTGAACTAATAAGACAGTTCCAGAGACTCACACACTACTATAGAACCAGTAACAGGCTACTACTAGGTCCATTTAGTACTTTTAAAAGAGCCATGCCAGACATCTCCAATACTATAACCAGTCACCTACCCATTACTACTGACTTGTAGACACTAGCCGCCTACTGTAACCAGTCACTACCATTTTAACTATAGACGACGCAGTCTACCGACTACTATAACCAGTTCACTACCTTTACACTGTGGTAATATGACAAGTCTACCACTTCAGAAGCTTATAACCAGTCAATCACTAATACCATTTACTATAGACCAGTCACTACCACTACTATAACCACAGTCACACGTGAAAATCCCTACCAATTAGCATTACTCCATTAGTAGGGCTACTCGGCATGACAGCTAGCCAGGCACTAAACTAAGACAGATCCGCACAGCCAGTGCGACTACCAACTACTGATAACACGTACTACACTAACGACGTCATCACTACGGCAGGTTCACTACCACTACTTGAAATACACCAGTCCATCTAACCATTACTATAGAATACCAGTCCACTACCGAGTAGGGGGTGTACTTATAGATAAACCAGTCACATCCCACTCTACTGTAGACAACTACCACTACTTATAGATACCAGATCACTACCATTTACTACGTAAGACACTACGACTAGACTATAAACCAGTCACTACCGATTACGTATACAGTCACGTACCGACCCACTTACTATACTGCAGTCACCTGTTACATACTACTACTTGTAGAACCAACACGGCACGCCTACTACTGTAGCAACTACCATACTATAAAGACCAGTCACATACCATTACTATATAATTCCAGACACTAGCCAACTCTATAAAATACCAGTTCACTACCACTCACCATTACTACTAATTATACCAGTCACGCGTACCCCCGTTACTATATTACAGTCAACTTGGCTGTTTCTACCACTTATCATATACCAGACAACTACCATTACTACTACTTCTGCAGCAGACAGCACCACTACTATAACCAGTCACTACCACACTACTATAACCACAACACTACCATTACTACTACTCGCTATTACTACTGCATAGAATGGAGAACTCAGACTAATCCTACTAATATACTTCATAACCCAGTCACTAGACCCGATTACTGTTACTGTAGACAATACCCTTATCTTATAAACAGTCACACACACATTACCTTATAATACCAGTGTCACGTGCAAAGTGAGATAGTTAGAAACCGTCACTCCAGACTACGACTACTATAATTACCAGCACTACCATTAACTACTGCGAACATTACCCACCACTACTATATACATGTCACGTCTAATAAACGGACCACTAGCTCTATAATAACCAGTCAAATCCAACCATTACTATAACCACAGACACCTACCCCCAGTACTACCACTACTATAACCCAGAATCACAACTTGACCACTCACTATAACCCCGCTCCACTCTACCAACTACTATACCAGTCAACTTAACCATTACTACTGTAGACAACTTAATTCATACTACCCACTACTAATACCAGTCACTACCGCGACTACTACTGAGAACAGCTACCATCTAAGATACAGCACTACTGACTAAACCACCATTACTACTGCAGACCATCTCGCATACTATCCAGTCATTACCACTATAACTGGTGACATGTACACTACATAATTATACCAGTTCACGACGACTTACTATATAATCCTGCTCACTCCTATACTCATATTACCTAGTCACTACACCACACTATTAACCAGCACACCTACTACTTATGAACCACACACTTAATATATTACTCTAGTATCACGTACCTACTTTGACTACTATAACCCAGAACACTACCGGGTTACCACTACTATAACGAGTCACTCCGTGACTAACTATATACTCAGTCACTACCATTACTACTGCAGTGACACTACCACTACATAACCAGACATACCACTACTATAACCAGTCCACGTACACATTAACTCTGGTAGACGAACTACCACCTACTATACTAACAGTTCACTA
>NW_019944750.1:65693-78865 GCF_002910315.2 Salvelinus sp. IW2-2015
GTCTCATACATCTAAAAATTAAAGGATTTTTGTCTTCTGTTGAATTTATATCAGAACATTCCATCCACTTTTAGCATGATATATTCCATTATACCATGATTCCACTATTTGCATCACTTTCATTGAGATACTATTATTTTGAAGGCGAACTGCAAATTCCACTATTGTGGCTAAGCGTTATTGTGGCTAGCTTTACATAGGTGAGTCTAATCACCATCAATGAAATAAGAAGTGTCTTATACATTTGGGATATTTTAGATGATGATAGCTAGCTAGATCGTTAGCTAGCTAACTATAGCTACTGAAACASATTGTCGTTTTGCTATGTTTTGGAGGAAGAACATAGTTTGCATCCATCAGCTAGTGTCACGTCGGTATGAATGAATCGGGAGACATGCCCCCAAAGCTGCTTTACCCCAAAACATTACCCCAAAACTGTGTCACCCCAAAACTATATCACCCCATAACTGCATTACCCCAAAACATTACCCCTGAACATGACCAAAAACTGCTGATGTAAGGAGAGATAGAAGCCCATACCAGAGGGGGCAGAGAGAAGTCTGTCTATTTCAGCACACACATGTTATTAAGGCATAACTGCGGCGTCGGAAGGTCCCAGGCTAGTTAAACAAGTGGTTATTTCAGCTTTGTGTTCACTAGTGGTTAATAAGAGGGAGGAGTCATGTTGACATAGAATGTCTTAATTTGTCTTCTGGTTTAGGGATGAAAACAGATGCTTCTTTCTCTTTGAAGGAGAGGGAGAGAGAGAGAGGGAGGGAGAGAAATAGATTTAAAAACAACTTGATGTCCTCTGTCTTATTTAGTATTCTGTTTAATATGGCTGTTTTGTCACAGAGGAAAGAACAGATGAATCAGAAACGGAGAGGAGGATGAGGGAGAGGACAGGAGAAGAGGATGAGGAAGAGGACAGGAGAGGAGGATGAGGGAGGGGTGAAAGGTGTTTTGTAAACATTCAAGTCAACATAAATAAATAAAGTATTTTCTGTCAAGGAGGAACACACACCCTTCCCTGGGTTTGGGGAAGGAAGCAAGGGGGACGTAGATATGACAGGGACAAAAGCTCCCCTATGCAGGGGTTTTGGAAGGAAGCAAGGGGGACGTAGATATGACAGGGACAACGCTCCCCTATGCAGGGGTTTGGGAAGGAAGCAAGGGGACGTAGATATGACAGGGACAAAGCTCCCCTATGCAGGGGTTTGGGGAAGGAAGCAAGGGGGACGCTAGATATGACAGGGACAATGCTCCCCTATGCAGGGGTTTGGGGAAGGAAGCAAGGGGGACGTAGATATGACAGGGACAACGCTCCCCTATGCAGGGGTTTGGGGAAGGAAGCAAGGAGGACGTAGATATGACAGGACAAAGCTCCCCTATGCAGGGGTTTGGGGAAGGAAGCAAGGAGGACGTAGATATGACAGGGACAATGCTCCCGCTATGCAGGTGTTTGGGGAAGGAAGCAAGGGGACGTAGATATGACAGGGACAAAGCTCCCCTAGCAGGGGTTTGGGAAGGAAGCAAGGGGGACGTAGATATGACAGGGACAGCGCTCCCCTATGCAGGGGTTAGGGGAAGGAAGCAAGGGGGACGTAGATATGACAGGGACAACGCTCCCATGCAGGGGTTTGGGGAGGAAGCAAGGGGGACGTAGATATGACAGGGACACGCTCCCCTATGCAGGGGTTTGGGGAGGGAAGCAAGAGGGGACGTAGATATGACAGGGACAAACGCTCCCCTATGCAGGGGTTTGGTGAGAGAGGTGTGGGGGGATTCCAGTGTCTGGTGCTTGACAGATGACAGGGAGTCCCCTGGTGTTGTACTTCTTCACTGCACCTCCCTTCGCCCCCACCGTCAACACACTGATCATACAGTGGAAAATAATATTTTGCCGCTGGCATCTTGAGGGGCACCATGGGACCTGTCGTTAGTAGAGTCTGATTGGTCCTTGGGGAGCGATGCAGCTCTAACCCTGTTGTTGTTTGCCAAAAACACTAATCCACACACCCACCAGAGAAGGAGAGGAACCCCCCCTTTCACCAGAGAAGGAGGAACCCCTTCCACCAGAGAAGGAGAGGAACCCCCCTTCCACCAGAGAAGGAAAGGAACCCCCCTTCCACCAGAGAAGGAAAGAAACCCCCCCAGAGAAGGAAAGGAACCCCCCCAGAAAGGAAAGGAACCCCCCTTCCACCAGAAAGGAAAGGAAACCCCCCCAGAGAAGGAAGGAACCCCCCAAGCAGAAGGAAAGGAACCCCCTTCCACCAGAGAAGGAGGAGAACCCCCCTTCCACCAGAGAGGAAAGGAACCCCCCTTCCCAGAGAAGGAAAGGAACCCCCCAGAGAAGAAAGGAACCCCCCCCAAGAAGGAAAGGAACCCCCCCAGAGAAGGAGAGGAACCCCCCCTTCCAACCAGAGAAGGAAAGGAACCCCTCCACCAAAAAAGAACCGAGAGGAAGGAAAGAACCCCCCCAGGAGGAAGAAAGGAACCCCCCAGAGAAGGAAGGAACCCCCCCTTCCCGAGAAGGAAAGGAAACCCCCCACAGAGAAGGAAAGGAACCCCCCCAGAGAAGGAAAGGAACCCCCCTTCCACCAGAGAAGAAGGAACCTCCCTCCACCAGAGGAAGAGGAGGAACCCCCCTTCACCAAGAGAAGAAAGGAACCCCCCTTCCACCAGAGAGGAAAGGACCCCCCCAGAGAAGGAAAGGAACCCCCCAGAGAAGGAAAAGGAACCCCCTTCCACCAGAGAAGGAAAGGAAACCCCCCCCCCCGCAGAGAAGGAAAGGAACCCCTCCACTTCCAACTGAGAGAAAGACTTCACAAGGAAAGGAAACCCCCTTAGAGAAGAAAGGAACCCCCCTTCCACCAGAGAAGGAAAGGAACCCCCCTTCCACCAGAGAAAAAGGAACACCCCCCCAGAGAAGGAAAGGAACCCCCCTTCCACCAGAGAAGGAAAGAAAACCCCCCTCCACCCAGAGAAGGAAGAACCCCCCCTTCCACCAGAGAAGAAAGAAACCCCCTTCCACCAGAGAAGGAGAGGAACCCCCCTTCCACCAGAGAAGAAAGGAACCCCCCTTCCACCAGAGAAGGAAAGGAACCCCCCCCTTCCACCAGAGAAGGAAAACTCCCCCCTTCCACCAGAGAAGGAAAAATAACCCCCCAGGAGAAGGAAAAGAACCCCCCAAGAGAAGGAAGGAACCCCCCTAGAGAAGGAAAGGAACCCCCCAGGAGAAGGGAAAGGAAACCCCCCTCCACCAGAGAAGCGAAAGGAACCCCCCAGAGAAGGAAAGGAACCCCCCCAATGAGAAGAAAGGAACCCCCCCACGAGACAGAGAAGGAAAGGAACCCCCCCGAGGAAGGAAAGGAACCCCCCTTCCCACCAGAGAAGGAAAAGGAACCCCCCTTCCACCAGCAGAAGGAAGGAACCCCCCCTTCCACCAGAGGAGGAGAGGAACCCCCCCTTCCCAGAGAAGGAAAAGGAACCCTCCCTTCCATCAGAGAAGGAAAGGAAACCCCCCCCCCCGCAGAGAAAGGAAAGGAAACCCCCCCACTTCCAACTGAGAAGGAAAGGAACCCTACCTCCACCAGAGAAGGAAAGGAAAACCCCCCTTTAGAGAAGGAAAGGAACCCCCCAGAGAAGGAAAAAACCCCCCAGAGAAAGGAAAGGAACCCCCCTTCCACCAGAGAAGGAAAGGAACCCCCCCTTCCACCAGAGAAGGAAAGAAACCCCCGCCAGAGCAGAAAGGAAACCCCCCCAGAGAGAAAGGAACCCCCCCAGAGAAGGAAAGGAAACCCCCCAGAGCAGGAAAGGAACCCCCCCTTTCCACCAGAGAAGGAAGAACCCCCCCAGAAAGAAAGGAACCCTCCCAAGAAGAAAGAAACCCCCCCAGAGAAGCGAAAGGAAACCCCCCAGAGAAGGAAAGGAACCCCCCCTCCACCAGAGAAGAAAGGAAACCCCCCTTCCACCAGAGAAGGAAAGAGAACCCCCCAGAGAAGGAAAGGAACCCCCCCAGAGAAGGAAGAAGAAACCCCCCTTCCACCAGAGAAGGAAAGGAACCCCCCTTCCACCACGAGAAGAAAAGGAACCCTAAGGAAACCCCCCAGAGAAGGAAAGGAACCCCCCCAAGAGAAGGAAAGGAACCCCCCCAGAGAAGGAAGAGAACCCCCCCCCCAGAGAAGGAAAGGAACCCCCCCAGAGAAGGAGAGGAACCCCCCTCTCCACTAGAGAAGGAAAAAACCCCCCTTCCACCAGAGAAGGAAAGGAACCCCCCTTCCACCAGAGAAGGAAAGGAACCCCCCCTTCCACCAGAGAAGGAAAGGAACCCCCCCTTCCACCAGAGAAGGAAAGGAACCCCCCCCCCCTTCCCACCAGAGAAGGAAAATAACCCCCCAGAGAAGGAAAAAAAGAAACCCCCCAGAAGAAGGAAAGGAAACCCCCCTAGAGAAGGAAAGGAACCCCCCAGAGAAGGAAAGGAACCCCCCCTTTCCACCAGAGAACGAAAGGAAAACCCCCCTTTCCACCAGAGAACGAAATGAACCCCCCCAGAGAAGGAAAGGAACCCCCCTTCCCCCAGAGAAGGAAAGGAACCCCCCTTCCCCAGAGAAGGAAAGAAACCCCCCCAGAGAAGGAAAGGATACCCAGACATACACGGGATATGGAAAGAGCAATGAGAGGCGCTCGAATCACTGAAAATAGCCACTTGAAATTTTCAAATGCAAAAAAAATGTATGATTAAGTGAGAGGCACATTTAGCATTCTATGATTAAGGATAGAGCTCTGTTTGTTGTATCTCTCTCTCTCTCTCTCTCTCTATCTATCTTCTCTCTCTCTCTCTCTCTGTCTCTCTCTATACTCTCTGTCTCTCTCTATATCTCTCTGTCTCTCTCTCTCTGTGTTCTCATCTCTCTCTCCCTGTCTCTCTCTCTCTCTCTCTCTCTGCTCTCTCTCTCTCTCGTGCTCTCTCTCTCTGCTCTCTCTCCTCTCTCTTCTCTCTCTCTCTCTCTCTCTCTCCTTCTCTCTCTCTCTCTCTCTTCTCTCTCTCTCTCTCTGTTCTCTCTCTCTCTCTCGCTGTCTCTCTGGTCTCTCTGTGTGTCTCTCTCTCTCAGTCTATTACAACTACTCTCTTAGTTCTGGTTCTTAAACAAGGAGTTTGCTGATGGGAGATTTAAATGAATATTTCTTAAAGTAAAAGCAGAATGGGTTTGTCTCTATTCAATGTAGGAACCGACTACCTACTCAAGAGCGTTGAGTTCATTTTACGAATGGCAAAGAATGTATGTTTTTTTTAAAGATGACTATCCAAGCCTGGCCAAGGATAGAGGTATATTATTATGACTAAAAGTTTAACAGCTCTTGCCTCAACAAAGGAACTCCATGTATCTACTGTTTCAGAGATCTCAGTACTGTGAAGCAGGACACACACACACACACACACACACACACACACAACACACACACACACACACACCACACACAACACACACACACACACACACACACACACACACACACACACACACACACCACACACACACACACACACACACACACACACACACACACACACTGTATAATGGTAGTCAGAAGAGGTTGAATTAAGCAAGAACAATGTGAGTGAATCTGTTGAAAGGAGTGTGGCCCTGAAGGTACAGAGCTTATTAACTGGCCCAGGTTATAAAAACGTGTTGTTTGGCGGTTATGTACCATATTTTTTGTTATTCAGCATGGCTCACAAACAAGATGGCCAGCCTTGCTGGGTTTCTTCTTGAACTGAATGACTGAGGGGTACACTAGACGGAAAGTAGTGTCTCTGTACTTTCTCAAAAAGCAGAGGGAAGAATCAGTCTTGCTTTAGTGTAAGAGACCAGAAAGACAGAGACGTAAGAGAGGACAGACAGGCAGAAGTAAGAGAGACAGAAAAGACAGAGAGTAAGAGAGACATAAATACAGAGACTAGAGAGACAGAAAGAGAGAGAGAACAGAGAGTACGACAGACAGAAAGACAGAGAGTGACAGAAAGACAGAGAGACAGGAAGAACAGAAGAGTAAAGAGAGACAGGAAATACAGAGACTAAGAGAGACAGAAAGAGAGAGAGACAGAGGAGTACGACAGACAGAAAGACAGAGTGACCAGAGAGGTAGAGAGGACAGAAAGACAGAGAGTAAGAGAGACAGAAAGACAGAGTGACAGAGAAAGGACAGAGAGGACAGAAAGACAGAGAGACAGAAGACAGAGAGACAGAAAAGACAGAGCACAGAAGAGAACAGAAAGACAGAGAGACAGAGAAAAGACAGAGAGACAGAAAGACAGAGAGACAGAAAGACAGAGAGACAGAAAGGACAGAGCGACAAGAGACAGAAATACAGAGAGACAGAGAAAGACAGAGAACAGAAAGACAGGAGAGACAGAAAGACAGAGAGTAAAGCAGACAGAAAGACAGAGCGACAGAGAGTAAGAGAGGCAGAAAGGACAGAAGAACAGAGCGGAGTAAGAGAGCAGAAAGACAGAGAGACAGAGGAGTAAGAGAGGCAGAAGAGGAACAGAGAGACAGAGAAATACAGAGTAAGAGGGAGGCAGAAAGACCAGAGAGACAGAGAGTAAGAGAGACGAGAAAGGACAGAAGAAGAGAGACAGAGAGACAGAGAGTAAGAGAGACAGAAAGACAGAGAGTAAGAGAGACAGAAAGACAGAGCAGACAGAGAGACAGGAAAACAGAGAGTAAGAGAGACAGGAAAGACAGAAAGACAGCGAGAGTAAGAGAGACAGAAAGACAGCAGAGAGACAGAGAGACAGAGGAGACAGAAAGGACAGAAGAGACAGAGAGACAGAGAGACAAAAGAACAGAGAGACAGAAAGACAGGCGACAGAAAGACAGAGAGTAAGAGAGACAAAAGACAGAGAGACAGGAGAAAGACAGAGAGACAGAGATGAACAGGAAAGACAGAGAGACAGAGAGGACAGGAGAGACAGAAAGACAGAGAGACAGAAAGACGACAGAGAGTAAGAGAGACAGAAAACAGTCCCACCTTGCCCAAAAGCCAGAGGGAAATGCGCCAGACGCCAATTTCAAATAAAATGATATAAAAAATCAACTTTCATTAAATCACACATGCAAGATACAAATTAAAAGCTACACTCGTTGTAACCAGCCAACATGTCAGATTTCAAAAAGGCTTTTCGGCAAAAGCATAAGATGTCTTTAATCTCTCTCTTTCTCTCTCTTTCGTCTCTCTCTTTTTCTCTTCTCTCTCTTTCTCTCCTCTCTCTCTCTCTCTCCTCTCTCTTCTCTCTCTCTTCTCTCTCTCTCCTCTCCTCTCGCCTCTCTCTCTCTCTCTCTCCTCTCTCTCTCTCTCTCTCTCTCTCTCTCTCTTCTCTTTCTTCTCGCTCTCGCTTCTCTCTTTCTCTCTCTCACCTATTTTCACTCTCTCACTCTCTTTCTCAAGTCACACAGACACCGCAGGCTCTGCCCTGCGTACCCCTCCCCCCGCTCCTCTCTCTGAAGCGTCTGTTTTTGTGCTCTAGCAAGAGGACCCAGTTAATGGAAAGCCTGTAGCCTGGCCTTTTGTTGGTTGCCTCATTGTTCATTAGGCTGCCAGCTATGGGAGGCACACTTGATATTGCTGGCTTCCCCCGGGTGTTATGGAGGTTGGGGAGGCGGGTGGTGATGTGTGTGTGTG
The DNA here is from genome assembly GCF_002910315.2 of Salvelinus sp. IW2-2015. NCBI lineage: Eukaryota > Metazoa > Chordata > Actinopteri > Salmoniformes > Salmonidae > Salvelinus > Salvelinus sp. IW2-2015. Next base: position 73,380 of record NW_019944750.1, read on the forward strand.
TAGAGGTCAGGGATGGGGGTAGGGGGTAGCTGCACGGATGGCTGCAATGCTAGTAGCAACTGTGTTGAGTGAAAAAGTAAGCTTGCAAGTGACAGTCACACACTTGAATACACCCCCCTGCTGTTCACCAGTAATGACTAGAGAATCTCTCACACAAAACACTGCTGCTACTATTTTATTTGAATAGGAAATTTAGGAAGCCCAGTAGGCACCACACCACACACACACAACCACACACACACACACACACACACACACACAACCACACAACCAACACACACACACACACAACACACACACACACACCACACACAACGCACACGCACACGCACACGCAACACGCACACACGCTCACACAAGACACACGCACACGCACATACGCTCACACGCACATACGCTCACACAAGCACACACACACAACCCGCACACAGGCACACAAAGCACACACACGTGGGCTCCAAACACACCAACCATACACACAGTATGAATCCTAGCACTTCGGCAATCCTTGTGTGTCTGAGAAATAATAGATTTTTCAAATAAACTTTTTTGAAACACCGTTGTCAAAACATCCACTTTGTCTCTCCTCACTTTGTCTCTCCTCACTTCATCTCTCCTCACTTTGTCTCTCCTCTCCCTCACTTGTCTCTCCTCTCCTCACTTTGTCTCTCCTCTCCTCATTTTGGTCTCTCCTCTCCTCACTTGTCTCTCCTCTTCCTCACTTTGTCTCTCCTCTTTCCTCACTTTGTCTCTCCTCACTTCGTCTCTCCCTCACTTTGTATCTCCTCTTCCTCACTTTGTCTCTCCTCACTTCGTTCTCCTCACTTTGTCTCCTTCACTTCGTCTCGTCTCTTCCTCACTTTGTTCTCCTCTCCTCACCTCGTCTCTCCTCACCTCGTCTTCCTCACCTCGTCTCGTCTCTCCTCTCCTCAACTTTGTCTCTCCTCTCCTCTTATGTCTCTCTCTCCTTTTTGTCTCTCCTCTCCTCTTTGTCTCTCCTCTCCTCTTTGTCAGTACTATCAGCTTTTTTCCGTACGCTTATTCACATCCTTGCATTCTTCTAACCCACACTGATTGTTTTGTTGGTCTGCTCAGAAAAAGGAAGATAAATATCCTTTGTTCTTATCTCCTTCCTACATTTTCCATTTTAAACATGTTTTTGCGCCGACTAGATAACAGTGTCCCCCGTTTACTGTGCTGCAGGTATCAACAGTTAAGCTGTCTGTACGAATCGAGAGCAAAGTCACTTCAAATGATTCAGCGTCACTTTGACCTGGACCATCATTCAAAGCATTTCTCCTACAAATGTTAACAGCTCTTGCTCTTTCTCCTCCGCCTCAGCACTTGCAGAAGCAGGAGAGTGCGTGTGGCAGTAGAGCAGTGATGGTTGTACTACGTGCCCTGTGTGACTAGCTCCACCCAAGGCCGTCTGAACCTGGTGCAGCCACGCTCGCTCCCCGCAGCCACCCAGCAGGAACGAGGTCTAGACGGCAAGCTACAGCTCCACCAGCAGGGACTGGAGGAGAGGAGACGGCCTGAGTCTAACACCAACCTACCATGATTAAAATGCCCTAAAACAACAAGGTAAGCCAATGTTTTATTAATGAGTTTTTTATATGGGCCTTTCTTGGATTTGATTGCTATAAATTCAAATATGGGACTGCATGCTCTTACTCCTTGTTTCCCCCTCCTTTACCCAAAACCCTACCACACACCATGTACCCCTCCCTTCCCCTCTCTCCCTCCCATCGCTCCTCCCTCCTCTCCCCCCTCCTCCTCCCTCTCCTGGCCGTCCAGTTACCACCCTAATCTCCAGAAATGAGCATGCTGTTCCCATTATGGTTGCTATCGCCATATCCCAACACACACACCACACACACACGACAACACAACACACACCACACACACACACACACACACCACCACACACACACACACACACACACACACACACAACACAAGCACCACACACAACACACAACACACCACACACACAACACACACACACACACACACACACACACACACACACATATACACACATGCCACCATCCACACGCAAAGGACATCCATTGCAGGCGTGACAGGCAGACTTATGAACTCTACCTTTTGAATATTTCTCTCTCTACACACACAAACACACAAACATCACAGACATCATACACACGACATCTCTCCTTGGAGTGAGCCTTCATTCCTTTCTCATGACCAAGGCATTTAAAAGCACAGGGTCAGGGTTACCCTAACCGAACCTAAGCCAGGGTTGGTTTTAACCCTAACGCTAAGCCCAGGTCTTCGTTAACTGTAACCTAACCCTAAGCCCAGGTCTGGGTTAACCATAACCTAACGCCTAAGCCCAGGGGTCTTGGGTTAACCCTTAACTAACCCTAAGCCCAGGGTGCTGGGCTTAACCCTAAACGCTAAGCCAGGGTCTAGGGATTAACCCGCCTAACCTAAGCCCAGGGTCGTGGGTTAAACCCGTACCCTAAAGCCCAGGGGTCTGGTTAACCAACCCTAAGCCCAGGTCTGGGGTTAACCCTACATGCGTAAACGCCGCAGGGTCTGGGGTTAAACCTAACCCTATAGCCAGGTGCTGCGGTTAAACCTAACCCTAAGCCCAGAGGGCTGGGTTGAACCCCTAACCCTAAACCCTAGGGTCTTGCCAGGACACTAATAAGTGTTGCAGCACTGCAACAATTCGGAGACAACAAAAAGAGTAATGGTTGTTCTTTGAGTCGGTCGCACAGTGTGGGAGAACGGTGAGGTTACTAGCTGTGGAGACGTGGGTTACGTGTGGAGACGGTGGGTTCGTGTGGAGACGGTGGGGTTACAGTGTGGAGACGGTGGGTTACGCGTGTGGAGAGCGGTGGCGTTACAGTGTTGGAGACGGTGGGTTACAGTGTGGAGACGGTGGGGTACGGTGTAGAGACGTGGGTTACAGTTGCTAGACGAGTGGGTTACTGGCTCGTTAAGAGAGGTGGGGTTACTGTTGGTAGAGAGGTGGGTTATGATGTAAGAGCGGGTTTGGTTAGAGATGGGTATGTGTAGAGAAGGTGGGTTATTGGTGTACGAGAGGTGGGTATAAGGGTGTAGAGAGGTGGGTCTAATGGTGGGTGGTTATTGAGGTGGGATTATGGTGTGGAGACGGGGTTATGGTGTAGAGAGGTGGTTTTATGTGTAGAGAGGTGGTATTTGAAGTGGTTATGTGTAGAGAAGGTGGGTTATGGTGGAGAGGTGGGTTATGGTGTGGACGAGGGGGTGGTGTGGAGAGGGCGTACTGGTTAGGAATGGGTATGGCAGACGGTGGGTTATTGTGTAGAGAGGTGGGTTATGGTGTAGAGAGGGGGTTATGGTGTAGAAGAGGTGGTATACGGTGTTGAGAGGGTGGGTTATGGGTAGAGAGGTGGGTTATGGTGTAGAGAAGGGTGGGTTATGGGTGGAGAGGGGGTTCATGGTAGAGTGGTGCGGGGTTGGGGATGTGTGGCTGAGGAGGTGTTATGTGTGGAAGGTGGGTTATGTGTGTGAGGTGGTGTATGGTGTGGAGACGCGGGTTACGGTGGGGAGACGGCGGGTTACGGTGTAGAGACGGAGTAACGGTGTGTAGAGAGGTGGTTACGGTTGTGGAGACGGGGGTTACGTGGTGTTACGGTATACGAAGAGGTTGGGTTATGGTCTTGGAGACGGGGGTACGGGTGTGGAGACGGGTGTTTACGGTGTGGAGAGGTGGGTTATGGTGTGAGAGGTGAGTGCCGGTGTGGAGACTGGGGTTACGGTGTGGAGGAGGGTGTTTACGGTGTGGAGAGGTGGGTTCGGGTTTGCGAGAGGTGGGTTACGGTGTAGAGAGGTGGGTTACGGTATAGAGACGGCGGATACGGGTAAAGACGGTGTTACGGTGGTACGAGAGGTGAGTTACAATGTGTGGAAGGGGTTGCCGTGTCGAGACGGTGGTTACGGTTGGACGGACAGTCTGTTGGTGTAGAGACAGGGGATCGGTGTATGGACCAGTGTTAAGGTTATTTTGTAAGAGACGGGGGTTACGGTGTGGAGACGGGTGTTACGGTGTAGAGACGGGGGTTACGGTGTGGAGACGGGTGTTACGGTTGTAGAGACGGAGAGGTTACGGTGTGGATGACGAGTGTTACGTGTAGAGCGGGGATACGGTGTATAAGACGGGTGTTACTGGTGTAGAGACGGGGGTTATTGTGTGGCAGACGGTTGTACGGTTGAAAGACGGGGTTACGGTTTGTAGAGACTGGGGTTACTGTATAGGCACAGAGTTACGGTGTAGAACAGGGGTTACGTGTGAGACGGGGGTTACGGTGTAGAGATTGGGGTTACGTGTGGGCGTGGTCGATGTAATTTGAACCTGAAGACACTTGTCATAGTCCATTATATAATCATTCCTATGCTAATCCGGCACAATGAAATGAGTGCTTAACTTGTTTTTGCTTTGCTTGACCTGTCGGGAGGGGGGGGACTAACATGTTTTGAATGGCATTCCAGCCACTATTAATGTATGTGAGTGTTAGACATTAATCTGTGCTCCCCGAAGTATCCTGTTTATTCACGGCCACGCAAACCAGATGTGAAAGCAGCTCTCCCTCTCCCTCTCTCTCTCTCTCTCTCTCTCCCTCTCACCTCGCACACACGCAAGCACACACACACACACACCCACACACACAATACACACACACAATACACACACACAATACACACACAGCCTTGACCATATGGAGAATAGAATAGAGAGATTGCTGACATATTGACAGAAGTAGGCCATCTACACGTTTGGTTTCAATTAGAAGTGGATCAAAGGTGATTCAGTAACGTTCAGGGCCACAAGACCAGCCAGCTTAGATAAATCATTACTGTGCATTTTAACACACACCCCTATTCTCCCCCTCACTCTGCTAAAAGTCAAATTCTGTCTCTCACACCTTCTCCCCGCTCTCTCAGTTCCTGTTCTTTTCGGTCTCGGCCACAACTTACCCTGAAAATCTTTTTGACTTTTCAACCAGTGAACATAAGGTTTTAAACCTGTCCAAAGTAATACTCCCCTTCTGTACCTTTTTCAAAACGTTCCACTCTTAAACACTCTGTCTTCTTTCTCAGTCGGTTGTATACCTCCATTCTCCTGCCACATAGTGAATTTCCACATGGAAGTGTAGGGTTTGAATCAACGACCGGTGCCCAAGCTCAGACACGATCTTGGATGCCCTGCTTTTGCCCACACTACATCATTTTTGGGAACAACGATAATCTTTCATGAGGCCCCTGGTATACACATTTAAGTGTTTCCTTTTACAGTATACAGGAGATGGTTGGAGAGAAGTATAGATATTCATTTCAGACTTTTCAGAATCTCTGAACTTTCTTTGCTATCCAGCAGCATTGATTCTATGATTACCTATAGGGAACACATGGGATTTGATTCTGTGATTACCTATAGGGAACACATGGGATTTGATTCTATGATTACCTATAGG
>NW_019944751.1:0-31687 GCF_002910315.2 Salvelinus sp. IW2-2015
AAAGAGAAGAGGATTGCCCCATGTTAACTGCAGGTCCTACTACCTCCATCAATGCCCCATGTTACTGCAGTCCTAGTACCTCATCAAGCCTCCATTACTAGCAAGGTCCTACTGCTCATCAATGTCTCCATGTTACTGCAGGTCCTAACTGACCTCATCAAATGTCTCCATGTTACTGCAGGTCCTACTACCGCTCATCAAGTCCATGTTACTGCTAGGTCCATACTACCTCATAATGGCTCCATGGTTACTGGGCAAGGTCCTACTGCCTCATCAATGCCATCCATGTTACTGCAGGCTACCTGCCTCATCAAGTCCCATGTTACTGCAGGTCCTACTTACATCATCAATGTCTCCATGTTACTGGCCGGTCCTAACTAACCTCATCAAATGTCTCCATGTTACTGCAAGTCGCTACTACCTCCATCAATGTTCCATGTTACTGCAGGGTCAACTGCCTCATCAATGCCTCCATGTTACTGCAGGTCTTACTACCTCACTTATATGTCTCTCTATATTTTGCTAGGTCCAATCTTACTTATCATGTCTCCGATATGTGTTACTGCAGGTTCCTATTTTTCACATCATCAAATGCCCCCATGTTACGCAGGTCTACTTAGACCTCATCGAAGTGCCCCAGTTACTTGGCAGTTCCTAATTCATCACTCTCATCAATGTTCCCAATGTTTTCTGCAGGTTCCTACTGTACCCAATTCATATGTCTCCGATGTACTGCAGCCTACTATCCTCATCAATTGCCCGCCTCCCCATGTTACTGCAGGTCTTACTACCCTACAAATGCCCCCTATGTTACTTAGCATGGTCCCTATACCTTCATCAATGCTTCATGTTACTTTGCATTGGTCCTACTTGCTCATTTCTAATTATGTCCTCTCATGTTACTTGCAAGGTCATCTTACCTCAATCATGTCTCCCGTTACTTGCAGGTCCTATGCTACCTCATCAATGTCTCCATGTTTTACTGGCAAGGTCCCTAGTACCTCATCAATGTCTCCCATGTTAGCGCAGGTCCTAACTACCTCATCAATGTCTCCATGTTACTTGCAGGTCCTACTACCTCATCCCAATGTCTCCAATGTTACTGCAGCTCTACTACCGTCATCAATGCCCATTGTTACTGCAGGGTCCTACTACCCTCAATCAATGCCCCCATGTTACTGTGCAGGTCCTAGCTACCCTCAATCAATGCCTCCATGTTACTGCAGGTCCTACACGCCCTCATCATGTTCCAATGTTACTGCAGGTCCTACTACCTCAATCAATGTCTCCAAATGTTACTGCGGTCCTCACTACATCATCAATGCTCCATGTTACTGCAGGTCCAACTAACCTTCATTCAATGTCTCCATGTTACTGCATGGTCCTACTGCCTCATCCAATGCCTCCATGTTACCTGCAGGTCCTACTGCCCATCAATGTCTCCATGTTACTTAGCAGGTCCTAATTATCTACCTCATGCAATGTCTTCCAATGGTTACTGCAAGGTCCTACTACCGTCATCAATGTTTCCATGTTACTGGCCAGGTCCTACACCTTCATCAATAGTCTCCATGTTAACTTGCAGTCCTAACTACCTCATCAAATGGCCCCCAGTACTCGCAGGTCCTAGACCTCATCCAATGCCCTCCATTGTTTTCCTGCACGGTCCTACTGCCTCATCAATGTCTCCTGTTAACTGACTAGCAGGTCCTAGCCTACGCGTCATACAATGTCTCCATGTAGCGAAGGTTCCTACTACAGTTCATCAAAAATGTCCCATGTTACTCGCAGTCCTACTACCCAGTCAATCAATGTCTCTATGCTTACTGCGAGTCCTATCTGTCTCATCAAATGCCTCCATGTTAACGGCAGCTCCTAACTAACCTCATCAAATGCCGCCCAGTTACTGCAGGTCCTATCTGCCTCATATCAATCGCCTCCCATGTTACGCAGGTCCTACTACCTCATCAATGCCATCCATGTTACTGCAGTCCTACTGCCTCATCAATGCCCTCCTGTTACTGGCAGGTCCTACTGTCTCATCGAATGCTCCGATGTTACTGCAGCCTCTCTACACCTCATCAATGCCCCCATGTTACTTGTCAGGTCCTACTGCCGTCATCAATGCCTCCATGTTACTGCCAGGTCCTACTACCATTGCATCAATGTCCCCATGTTACTGGCAGCTCCTAGCTACCTCGATCAATGCCCCCATGTTACTTGCAGCTCTACCCTACTCATCAATGCATCCATGTTAAACTGCAGCTCCTACTACCTTCAATCAATGCCCCATGTGTACTGCAGCTCCTACTAGCCTCTATCAATGCCCCCATGTTTACTTGGCAGCTCCTATACCTCATCAAGTGCCCCCTATGTTACTGCAGCTCTCTACTACCTCAGATCAATGCTCCCATGTTATCTGCAGCTCCTACTACTCAAACTCAAATCGCCTCCATTGTTACTTGCAGGTCCCTACTGCCTCATCAATACATGTTACCGGCAGCTCCTACTAAACCTCCATCAATGCCCCAATTTACTGCAGCTCCTACTGCCTCATCAATGTCTCCATGGTTACTGCAGGTCCTACTACCTCATGCAATCCCGCCATCTTTACTCAACTGCAGGTCGCTACTGCCTCATCAATGTCTCCATGTTACTGCAGGTCCTACTGCCCATCAATGTCTCCATGTTACTTGCAGGTCCTAACTGCCTCATCAATGTCTCCATGTACTGCAGGTCCTAGCGTACTCATCAATGTCTCCATGTTACTAGCAGGTCCTACTCACCTCAATCAATGTCTCCATGTTAACTGCAGGTCCTACTGCCCTCATCATGCCTCCATGTTACTAGCAGGTCCTACTGCTCAAATTCAATGCCTCCATGGTTACTGCAGGTCCCTACTGCCCATCAATGTGCTCCAAATGTTAGCTGCAGGTCCCTATCTACCTCACAATGTCTCCATGTTACTGGCAGGTCCTACTGCCTCATCAATGCCCCATGTTACTGCAGGTCCTACTGCCTCATCAATGCCATCCATGTTAACGGCAGGTCCACCATGCCTCATCAATGTCTCCATGGTTACTGGGCATCTACTGCCTCAAATCAATTTCCTCCATGTTACCCGCAGGTGCCCTAACTACCTCATCAATGCTCTCCATGTTTACTGCAGGTCCTACTACCGTCAATCAAATCCTCCATGGTTAACTGCAGGCGTCCTAACTAAACCTCATCAATGTCTCCTGTTACTGCCAGTCTACCCTGCTCATCAATGTCTCGCATTACTATGCAGGTCGTTACTGCGTCAATCAATGCCTCCATCGTTACTGCCGGTCCTATTAGCTCTATCAATGCCCTCGCCATGTTACGCAGGTCCTACGTAGCCCGTCATCAATTGTCCTCTCATGTTACTGCAGGTCCTACTGGTCCGTTCATCAATTGGTCTCATTGTTAACGTGCAGGTCCTACTACTCATCAAATAGCCCTCCATGTTACTGGCAGTTCCTTAGACTGCCTGCATCAATGCCTGCCATGTTACTGGCAGGTCCTACTACCGGTCGATTCATGCCTGCCATGTTGACTGGCAGGTCTACTGCCTCACCAATGTCTCGCTATGTTTGACTGGCAGGTCTACTACCTCATCAATGCCTCCATGTTACTTGCAGGTCTACACCTATCATGCCTCAGTGCATACCCCGGTCCACCCACTCATGCCGTACTGCTAGGTCCTTACCTACCTCATCAATGTCGCTCCATGCTTCTACTGCAGGGTCCCTGACTTGCCTCGATCAATGTCTCCATGTGAGTCTACTCCCATTGCTATGTGGCAAGGTCCGTAGTACGCTCACTCAGATGGTCTCCATGGTTGACTAGCAGGTCCCTTCTCCTCATCAATGTCTCCGAGTTACTGCAGGTCCTAACTCCGTGCATCAATGCCCGCCATGTTACTGCAGGTCCTACGTATCAACCGTCATGACTTGCATGTACTGCCATAATGCCGCTCATACGTTACTGCAAGGTCCTTAACTGCAGTGCATGTGAGTTACTGCTGTCCTTCATGCATGTCATCTCATGTGTAACTGTGTCAGGTCCTACTCCTGCACCTCATCAATCATGTTACTGCAGGCTCCCTACTACCTCATCATCAATCTCCCCCATGTACTGCAGGTCCTACGCTACCTCATCAAGATATTGCGCGCCCATGTTTTATGCGCAGGTCCTAGCCCTCATCAATAGCATGTTACTGCAGGTCCTACTGCCTCATCAATGCATGTTTACTGCTAGGTCCTACTCCCATCAATGTCGCATGTTACTGCAGGTCTACCATACCTCATCAATGCTCCATGTTATGGCAGGTCCTAGTAACCTCAGTCAATGTCCCATGTTACTGCAGGTCCTACTGCTCATCAAAATGTCTCACATGTTACTGCAGGTTCCTACTACCTCATCATGCTCATGTTACTGCAGCTCCTACTCCTCATAAATGCCCCCATGTTACTGGCAGGTTCTACTCCTCATCAATGCCCCAATGTTACTGCAGGTCTAGCTCATCAATGCCTCATGTTCGCAGGTCTACTGCCTCATCAAATGGCCTCCATGTTACTGCGAGGTCCTAACTGCCTCATTCAAGTGCCTCCATGTTACTGCAGGTCCTACTACTCAATCAATGCCCCATGTTACTGCACGGTCCTAACTGCCTCATCAATGCCTCCAGTTACTGCAGGTCCTACCTGGCCTCATCCAATCTGTCTCCAGTTTATTGCAGGTCCTGCTGCCTCATCTCATAATGGTCTCATCGTTAAGCTTGCAGGTCCTACTTCCTCAATCAATGTTCTGCCATGTTCTACTGCCTACAGCCCCTGCCTTGATGTCTTACTCCTCATCAATGCCTCCCATTTAGCTGCATGCCCGCTACTGGACCTCAATCAATTGCCCTCCATTGGTTACTATAGGTCCCTAACTGACCCTCATCACAATGGTCCTCCATGTTACTGCAGTCCTACTGCCTCATACAATTGATCTCCATGTTGACTGCAGGTCCTACTACCTCATCAATGCCCCCATTTACTGCAGGTCCTACTACCTCATCAATGCCCATGTTACTGCAGGGTCCTAACTACCTCATCAATGTTCTCCATGTTACTGCACGTCCTACTGACCTCATCAATGCTCCATTTACTGCAGTCCTACTCCTTCATCAATGTCTCCATGTTAACTGCAGCTCCTATACGCTCACAATGCCCCATGTTACTGCAGTCCTAACTCACCTCATCAATGCCCCCATTTACTCGCAGTCCTACTGCCTCATCAATGCCTCCATTTCTTTGCAAGGTCCTACTCCTCATCAATGTCTCCATGTTACTGCAGGTCCTATCTTGCCCTCATCAATGCCCATGTTACTGCAGGTCCACTGACCCCTCAATCAGACTGCCTCCATGTTACTGCAGGTCCTACTGCAGACCTTCATCAATGTCCTCCATACTGCAGGTCCAGTACCTCATCATGTCTCCATGTTACTCTGAGTCCTATCTCCTCATCAATGTCCCATGTTACTGCAGGTCCTACTGCCCTCATCAATGCCTCCCATGTTACTGCATGCTCCTACTACCTCATCAATGCCCCCATGTTACTGCAGGTCCTACTACCTCATCAAGCTCCCCATGTTACTGCAGTCCTAAGTCCTCATCAAATGCCTCCATGTTACTGCAGGTTCCTACTTGCCTCATCAATGCTCCATGTTACTGCAGGTCCTACTGCCTCATCAATGTACTCCATGTTACTGCAGTTCCTATATCTACATCAATCTAATGTGCTCTCCATCGTTACTGCATGAAGTCCTACTCCTCATCAATGTCTCCATCAGTTACTGCAAGGTCCTACTGCCATCAATGCATCCATGTTATCTTGCAGGTCCTACTGCCTCATCAATGCCCCATGTACTGCAGTCCTGCTACCTTCATGTCTCCATGTTACTGCAGGTCCTACTACCTCATCAATCATGTTACGAGTCCTACTACCTTCCATACATGTCTCAGTCTACTGCCTCAGGTCCTACTGCCTCATCAATGCCTCAATGTTACTGGCAGGTCCTATCTGCCATCATCCGAATGGTCCATCTGCATCACTGCTTACTCATTGCCAGGTACCTACTGCCTATCAATGCTCCATGTTACTGCAGGTCCTACTATCATCACCTAATGTCCATGTCACTGGCAGGTCCTTGCTGCCTCATCAATAGCCTCCATGTTACTGCAGTCCTACGACTCATCATGCCCCATGTTACTGCAGGTCCTACTGCCCTCATCAATGCCCCCATGTTACTGCAGTCCTACTGCCTCATCAAATGTCCTCCAGTTACTGAGGTCCTATAAGCCTGTCATCAATGCTCCATGTTACTGCAGTCCTACTGCTCATTCAATGCCTCTCTCCATGTTACTGCAGGTCCTATCTCAACCTTCATCAAATGTTCTCCATGGTTAACTGCAGCGCCTTACTACACTTGCGCTACATCAATCTCCATGTTCTGCAGGTCCTACTGCCTCATTCAAGCTCCCATGTTACTGCAAGTCCTACCTGCCTCATCAATGCCCCGCATGTTATGCAGGTCCTACGACCTCATCAATGATCTCGCCCATTAAGTACTGCAGGTCCTACTGCCTCATCAATGCCCCATGTTACTGCAGGTCTATCTTGACCTCATCAATGTTCTCAATTTAGCTGCAGTTCTACTCACAGCAGTAAACCAAGATGGGCAGAGGCCGCGGACATCTTCAACGGACTCCTGGTGGCTCCGTCTCGAGGGGAGGCGGCTTCTCTCTTACCTGTCAGGGCTCATGCACGGGGATCACTCGCCTCCCGCGCTCGCCACAGCCAACCCACCGCCGGTCAGTAAGGCTGCTGGTGATTGGTTGATCCGAAAGGCCATCCTCTCACGATTGGTTGATCTTGATTTGTCATTAGACACAGGGATTGTTGACCTTTTTTGGATCACAGGCAGGTAACAAACGTCCCTCTCTTCCTTTACAGCCAAACAATGGAGCCAAATCCGTACCAATAAAAGACAGAGGTTTCCTTGTCCAGGTAAATGCTCTCTGAATTTCACCTGAGCTCTTCTTCTATCAATAATATGTTTGTAAACGTTTACTTCAAGTAAATGTGTACATGTAGAAGGAATTGATACGTGTTTATAAACCTAATATGAGCTTTTATCACGTCTTCTAATAATGTCTTCTGTCTTCAGACCGTGGAATATGCTGAGCAGAGGATTCCGGTCCTCAACGAGTTCTGTGTAGTGTGTGATGAAGCTCACGTATTCCAGAACGGACCGATGCTCAGAGTGAGTACCTGTTGAGGGAATTCAATTATTCCTCTATGGACTCATTCATTAAAATCAATCTGTCTATTTATAAGAATTTGTAAGATACTTATTAACATAAAATAGACAGGATACAGTCTTATTTATAAAAAAAAAAGTCACTCACTGCCTTATCTAAACATCTCAGGGCTAAGTTGGGTCAGTTCAACCATAGTTTAACGACCTTTCTGCTTACTTTATAACCCACAGCACAAATCTCTTTCACCAGGCGTGCAGAGTTCAATTAGTTATAGTTTTATCTATATCTAGAAATTGTTTTAGTTATTCTTCACAAKATTCCTAACAGTAGCGTACACACATACTAACACACAGTACACGAATAGTAAAAACAGAGCTATATCCAGTACAGCTAAATCTAACCCCGTAAGGTTTTAAAGTAAGGGGTGGGGTTAACTCCAGTCCTCGAGAGCCTGATTGGTGTCACCGTTTTGACCCCAGTCCCAGCTGACACACCTGACTCCAATAATCACCTTAATCACGATCTTCAGTTTAGAATGCAATTTGATTAATCAGCTGTGTTTGTAAGGGATGGAGAACAACAGTGACACCAATCAGATCCTAGAGGACTGGAGTTAGCCCCACCCCTGTTTTAAAGCATGATGTGATGTTGACACCAACCAGAGAAGTACTCAGTCCTAATGATACGACTATAGGTCACTGTCCTGAGTCCCTAATGGATACGACGTATAAGGTCACTGTCCTGAGTCCTAATGATACGACGATAGGTCACTGTCCTGAGTCCCTAATGATACGACGATAGGTCACTGTCCTGAGTCCCTAATGATACGACGATAGGTCACTGTCCTGAGTCCCTAATGATACGGACGATAGGTCCACTGTCCCTGAGTCCTAATGATAGGACGATAGGTCACTGTCCTGAGTCCTAATGATAGGACGATAGGTCACTGTCCTGAGTCCCTAATGATACGACGAAGGCACTGTCCTGAGTCCTAATGATACGACGATAGGTCACTGTCCTGAGTCCCTAATGATACGACGATAGGTCACTGTCCTGAGTCCCTAATGATACGACGATAGGTCACTGTCCTGAGTCCCTAATGATAGGACGATAGGTCACTGTGCTGAGTCCTAATGATAGGACGATAGGTCACTGTCCTGAGTCCTAATGATCAACTATAGATCACTGTCCTGAGTCCTAATGATACGACTATAGATCACTGTCCTGAGTCCCTATGATACGACGATAGGTCACTGTCCCGAGTCCTAATGATAGGACGATAGGTCACTGTGCTGAGTCCTAATGATACGACGATAGGTCACTGTCCTGAGTCCTAATGATACGACGATAGGTCACTGTCCGAGTCCTAATGATAGGACGATAGGTCACTGTCCTGAGTCCTAATGATACAACTATAGGTCACTGTCCTGAGTCCTAATGATACAACGATAGGCCACTGTGCTGAGTCCTAATGATAGGACGATAGTCACTGTGCTGAGTCCTAATGATAGGACGATAGGTCACTGTGCTGAGTCCTAATGATAGGACGATAGGTCACTGTCCTGAGTCCTAATGATACAACTATAGGTCACTGTCCTGAGTCCTAATGTACAACGATAGGCCACTGTGCTGAGTCCTAATGATAGGACGATAGGTCACTGTCCTGAGTCCCTAATGATAGGACGATAGGTCACTGTCCTGAGTCCTAATGACACGACGATAGGTCACTGTGCTGAGTCCTAATGATACGAGATAGGTCACTGTCCTGAGTCCTAATGATACGACGAAGGTCACTGTCCTGAGTCCCTAATGATACGACGATAGGTCACTGTCCTGAGTCCTAATGATACGACGATAGGTCACTGTCCTGAGTCCTAATGATAGGACGATAGGTCACTGTGCTGAGTCCTAATGATACGACGATAGGTCATTGTCCTGAGTCCTAATGATACGACGATAGGTCACTGTCCTGAGTCCTAATGATAGGACGATAGGCACTGTGCTGAGTCCTAATGATACGACGATAGTCACTGTCCTGAGTCCTGATGATACGACGATAGGTCACTGTCCTGAGTCCCTAATGATACAACTATAGGTCACTGTTCTGAGTCGTAATGACACGACGATAGGTCACTGTTCTGAGTCCTAATGACACGACGATAGGCCACTGTCCTGAGTCTTAATGATACGACGATAGGTCACTGTCCTGAGTCCTAATGATACGACGATACGTCACTGTCCTGAGTCCTAATGATACGACTGAGGTCAGGGCTTGTTATACCAGTAGTACCTGTGGCTGTTTCGGTAGCGTACAGTGGCTGTTTCTGACTAATTTAACCCAAAACAACCTTGTTGCTAATAGCAGCACACTCATTATATCTATATATATGAGTTAGAGGGAGAAATATGCTATAAGGCTAAACAAGAGATCTATCTGAATGATCCTATGTGGTGTGTCCACCCCACAGCCCACAGTGTGTGAGCGGGAACTGTGTGTGTTTGCCTTTCAAACACTGGGGGTGATGAACGAGGCAGCCGACGAGATCGCCACAGGGGCTCAGGTATGCATGCGCGCGCGTGCACATACACATACACACCACACACACACACACAACACACACACACACACACACACACAACACACACACAACACACACACACAAACACACAACACACACACACACACACACACACACACACACACACACACACACACACCACACACACACACACACACACAGCTGGCTGAGTGTCTGTCTCTGGTTCTAGGTGGTGGATCTGTTGGTGTCCATGTGTAGATCTGCTCTAGAGTCTCCAGGAAAGTGGTCATCTTTGAGCCATATCCCTCCGTGGTGGATCCGTGTGACTCCAAGGCACTGGCCTTCAACCCTAGGGTATGGTATACTAACCCTGAACCTACAAACAGCCTTCAACCCCAGGGTATAGCTTTTATCAGCAGCAATTTGATGAATTCCGCAATAAATCCACCCCCCCAAAAAATATAAGATTTATAAGGCTAATCCAGATAGAGACCATTTAGTTGAATATGCAGAGGACTTTAGTTGTTGTTGGTAGATCCTTGCTGAATTTCACTGTGTCCTTTTCTGAAGTGGTTCATAGTGCCTGTGATCCATGATGCTTGTGGTTCATTTCAGAAAAAGGACTATGAGCGAGTGATGAGAGCCCTTGACAGTCTCACCTCTATCAGAGAAATGTCCCAGGTAAATAACCCTTAACCCTTGACAGCCTTACCTCTCCTATGTGTTTAGGACCTAATTCCTCATGTCTCTCATCCTGTCCTATGTGTTTAGGACCTAATTCATTCATCGTGTTTCTCATCTTCATCGTGTTTAGGACCTAATTCATCATGTCTCTCATCCTCTCCTATGTCTCCCCTGTGTGTGTGTGCTGTCCGTTGTACCCATTGAGCCAGTGAGTTAAATGAAGGTTGTTTCTCTACAGGCACCTTACCTGGAGATTAAGAGGCAGATGGACAAGCATGATCCTTTAGCTCACCCCTTACTGACATGGTAAGAACCCCTTACTGCAATGGTAAGAAATCCCCTACTCCCATGGTAGGGATTCCCTACTGCCATGGTAAGAAACCCCTTACTGCCATGGTAAGAAACCCCTTACTGCCATGGTAATAAACCCCTTACTGCAATGGTAAGAACCCCCTTACTGCCATGGTAAGAAATCCAATACTGCATGGTAAGAAACCCCTTACTGCCATGGTAAAGAAACCCCTTACTGCATGGTAAGAAATCCCCTACTGCCATGGTAAGAAATCCCCTACTGCCATGGTAAGAAACCCCCTTACTGCCATGGTAATAAACACCCTTACTGCCATGGCAAGAAATCCCCTACTGCCATGGTAAGAAATCCCATACTGCCATGGTAAGAAACCCTTACTGCCATGGTAGGAAACCCTTACTGCCATGGTAAGAAACCCTTTACTGCCATGGTAATAAACCCCTTACTGCCATGGTAAGAAACCCCTTACTGCCATGGTAAGAAACCCCTACTGCCATGGTAAGAAACCCCTTACTGCCATGGTAAGAAACCCCCTTACTGCCATGGTAAGAAACCCCTTACTGCCATGGTAAGAAACCCCCTTACTGCCATGGTAAGAAACCCCCTAACTGCCATGGTAAGAAACCCCTTACTGCCATGGTAAGAAACCCCCCTTACTGCCATGGTAAGAAACCCCCTTACTGCCATGGTAAGAAACCCCCTTCCTGCATGGTAAGAAACCTCCTTACTGCCATGGTAAGAAACTCCTTACTGCCATGGTAAGAAACCCTTTCTGCCATGGTAATAAACCCCCTTACTGCCATGGTAAGAAACCCCTTACTGCCATGGTAATAAACCCCCTTACTGCCATGGTAAGAAACCCCTTCCTGCCATGGTAAGAAACCCCTTCCTGCCATGTAGAAACACCCTTACTGCCATGGTAATAAACACCCTTACTGCCATGGTAAGAAACCCCCTTACTGCCATGGTAAGAAACCCTTTTGCCATGGTAAGGAAACCCCTTACTGCCATGGTAAGAAACCCCTACTGATGGTAAGAACCCCTTACTGCCATGGTAAGAAACCCCTTACTGCCATGGTAGAAACCCCCTTACTGCCATGGTAAGAAACCCCCTTACTGCCATGGTAAGAAACCCCTACTGCCATGAGTAAGCCCCTTACTGCCATGGTAATAACACCCTTACTGCCATGGTAAGAAACCCCTACTGCATGGTAAGAAACCACCTTACTGCCATGGTAATAAACCCCCTTACGGCCATGGTAATACACCCCCTTACTGCCATGGTATGAAACCCTTACTGCCATGGTAAGGAACCCCCTTCCTGCCATGGTAAGAAAACCTCTTACTGCCAGGTAAGAAACCCCCTTACTGCCATGGTAAGAAACCCCCTTACTGCCATGGTCAGAAACCCCCTTACTGCCATGGTAAGAAACCCCCTTCCTGCCATGGTAAGAAACCCCTACTGCCATGGTAAGAAACCCCTTACTGCCATGGTAAGAACCCTACTGCCATGGTAAGAAACCCCCTTACTGCCATGGTAAGAAACCCCCTTCCTGCCATGGTAAAAAACTCCCTACTGCCATGGTAAGAAACACCCTTACTGCATGGTAATAAACACCCTTACTGCCATGGTAAGAAACCCCCTTACTGCCATGGTAATAAACACCCTTACTGCCATGGTAATAAACACCCTTACTGCCATGGTATGAAACCCTTACTGCCATGGTAATAAACCCCTTACTGCATGGTAAGGAACCCCTTCCTGCCATGGTAAGGAACCCCTTACTCCATGGTAATAACCCCTTACTGCCATGGTAATAAACCCCTTACTGCCATGGTAAGGAACCCCTTCCTGCCATGGTATAACCCCCTTACTGCCATGGTAAGAAACCCCCTTACTGCCATGGTAAGAAACCCCCTTACTGCCATGGTAAGAAACCCCCTTACTGCCATGGTAAAAAGACCCTTTCTGCCATGGTAATAAACCCCTTACTGCCATGGTAATAAACCCCTTACTGCCATGGTAATAAACCCCCTTACTGCCATGGTAAAACCCCTTACTGCCATGGTAAGAAACCCCTTACTGCATGGTAATAAACCCCTTACTGCCATGGTAATAAACCCCCTTACTGCCATGGTAATAAACCCCTTACTGCCATGGTAAGAAACCACCTTACTGCATGGTAATAAACCCCTTACTGCCATGGTAAGAAACCCCTTACTGCCATGGTAAGAAACCCCTTACTGCCATGGTAAGAAACCCCAAAACCAATGTTTTCTGTTAGGCCATTGTCAGCCTGCAATTCAATCAGTAGTCAGAGACATTGACTGTCATATTGAATGTACAGTTAGACCAGGACATGAGACAGTGTATTGATACATTCAACAAAGAGAAAGTGTGAATGACAGTTTAAGTAACAACAGGCCAGTGTAACAGCTGGAGGTATTGTATTGCAAACTGTAAAATGTCTAATGTACCCCTTTTGTTTTTCTGTCTAGGGTGATATCCAGTAACAGATCACAATCATGTCAAACTACCAGTTACCAGAGTGAGTTTTATACATCATTAAGGGAGATTAGAGGAGATTACATAAATAAAATAAAAAATAATAATTTTACCTTTATTTAACTAGGCAAGTCAGGGGAGGGTTTGACCAGGGTTGGCAGTCATTGTAAAATAAGAATTTGTTCTTAATTGACTTGCCTAGTTAAATAAAGGTTAAATAAAATGATAATAAAAACAGGTTGATTATAGAGTGAGGTCGGAAGACAGGCTGATTATAGAGTGAGGTCGGAAGACAGGCTGATTATAGAGTGAGGTCAGAAGACAGGCTGATTATAGAGTGAGGTCAGAAGACAGGCTGATTATAGAGTGAGGTCGGAAGACAGGCTGATTATAGAGTGAGGTCAGAAGACAGGCTGATTATAGAGTGATGTCGGAAGACAGGCTGATTATAGAGTGAGGTCGGAAGACAGGCTGATTATAGAGTGAGGTCAGAAGACAGGATGATTATAGAGTGAGGTCAGAAGACAGGCTGATTATAGAGTGAGGTCGGAAGACAGGCTGATTATAGAGTGAGGTCAGAAGACAGGCTGATTTATGGAGTGAGGTCAGAAGACAGGCTGATTATAGAGTGAGGTCGGAAGACAGGCTGATTATAGAGTGAGGTCAGAAGACAGGCTGATTATAGAGTGAGGTCGGAAGACAGGCTGATTAAGAGTGAGGTCGGAAGACAGGCTGATTATAGAGTGAGGTCGGAAGACAGGCTGATTATAGAGTGAGGTCGGAAGACAGGCTGATTATAGAGTGAGGTCGGAAGACAGGCTGATTATAGAGTGAGGTCAGAAGACAGGCTGATTATGGAGTGAGGTCGGAAGACAGGCTGATTATAGAGTGAAGTCAGAAGACAGGCTGATTATGGAGTGAGGTCGGAAGACAGGCTGATTATAGAGTGAGGTCGGAAGACAGGCTGATTATAGAGTGAGGTCGGAAGACAGGCTGATTATGGAGTGAGGTCGGAAGACAGGCTGATTATAGAGTGAAGTCAGAAGACAGGCTGATTATGGAGTGAGGTCGGAAGACAGGCTGATTATAGAGTGAGGTCGGAAGACAGGCTGATTATAGAGTGAGGTCGGAAGACAGGCTGATTATAGAGTGAGGTCGGAAGACAGGCTGATTATAGAGTGAGGTCGGAAGACAGGCTGATTATAGAGGTGAGGTCGGAAGACAGGCTGATTATAGAGTGAGGTCGGAAGACAGGCTGGTTATAGAGTGAGGTCGGAAGACAGGCTGATTATAGAGTGAGGTCGGAAGACAGGCTGATTATAGAGTGAGGTCGGAAGACAGGCTGATTATAGAGTGAGGTCGGAAGACAGGCTGGTTATAGAGTGAAGTCAGAAGACAGGCTGGTTATAGAGTGAGGTCAGAAGACAGGCTGGTTATAGAGTGAAGTCAGAAGACAGGCTGATAATAGAGTGAGGTCAGAAGACAGGCTGATTATAGAGTGAAGTCAGAAGACAGGCTGATTATAAGTGAGGTCAGAAGACAGGCTGGTTATAGAGTGAAGTCAGAAGACAGGCTGATTATAGAGTGAAGTCAGAAGACAGGCTGGTTATAGAGTGAGGTCGAAGACAGCCTGATTATAGAGTGAGGTCGGAAGACAGGCTGATTATAGAGTGAGGTCAGAAGACAGGCTGATTATAAAGTGAGGTCAGAAGACAGGCTGATTATAGAGTGAGGTCGGAAGACAGGCTGATTATAGAGTGAGGTCGGAAGACAGGCTGATTATAGAGTGAGGTCGGAAGACAGGCTGATTATAAAGTGAGGTCGAGAAGACAGGCTGATTATAGAGTGAGGTCGGAAGACAGGCTGATTATAGAGTGAGGTCAGAAGACAGGCTGATTATAAAGTGAGGTCAGAAGACAGGCTGATTATAGAGTGAGGTCGGAAGACAGGCTGATTATAGAGTGAGGTCGGAAGACAGGCTGATACAAGAGTGAGGTCGGAAGACAGGCTGATTATAGAGTGAGGTCGGAAGACAGCTGATTAGAGTAGTCGAAGACAGGCTGATTATAGAGTGAGGTCGGAAGACAGGCTGATTATAGAGTGAGGTCGGAAGACAGGCTGATTATAGAGTGAGGTCGGAAGACAGGCTGATTATAGAGTGAGGTCGGAAGACAGGCTGGTTATAGAGTGAGGTCGGAAGACAGGCTGATTATAGAGTGAGGTCGGAAGACAGGCTGATTATAGAGTGAGGTCGGAAGACAGGCTGATTATAGAGTGAGGTCGGAAGACAGGCTGGTTATAGAGTGAAGTCAGAAGACAGGCTGGTTATAGAGTGAGGTCAGAAGACAGGCTGGTTATAGAGTGAAGTCAGAAGACAGGCTGATTATAGAGTGAGGTCAGAAGACAGGCTGATTATAGAGTGAAGTCAGAAGACAGGCTGATTAGAGTGAGGTCAGAAGACAGGCTGGTTATAGAGTGAAGTCAGAAGACAGGCTGATTATAGAGTGAAGTCAGAAGACAGGCTGGTTATAGAGTGAGGTGAAGACAGGCTGATTATGAGATGAGGTCGGAAGACAGGCTGATTTAGAGTGAGGTCAGAAGACAGGCTGATTATAAAGTGAGGTCAGAAGACAGGCTGATTATAGAGTGAGGTCGGAAGACAGGCTGATTATAGAGTGAGGTCGGAAGACAGGCTGATTAAGAGTGAGGTCGGAAGACAGGCTGATTATAAAAGTGAGGTCAGAAGACAGGCTGATTATAGAGTGAGGTCGGAAGACAGGCTGATTATAGAGTGAGGTCAGAAGACAGGCTGATTATAAAGTGAGGTCAGAAGACAGGCTGATTATAGAGTGAGGTCGGAAGACAGGCTGATTATAGAGTGAGGTCGGAAGACAGGCTGATCATAGAGTGAGGTCAGAAGACAGGCTGATTATAAAGTGAGGTCAGAAGACAGGCTGATTATAGAGTGAGGTCGGAAGACAGGCTGATTATAGAGTGAGGTCGGAAGACAGGCTGATCATAGAGTGAGGTCAGAAGACAGGCTGATTATAAAGAGGTAGAAGACAGGCTGATTATAGAGTGAGGTCGGAAGACAGGCTGATTATAGAGTGAGGAAGAACAGGCTGATATAAAGTGAGGTCAGAAGACAGGCTGATTATAGAGTGAGGTCGGAAGACAGGCTGATTATAGAGTGAGGTCAGAAGACAGGCTGATTATAAAGTGAGGTCAGAAGACAGGCTGATTATAGAGTGAGGTCGGAAGACAGGCTGATTAGAGTGAGGTCGAAGACAGGCTGATCATAGAGTGAGGTCAGAAGACAGGCTGATTATAAAGTGAGGTCGAAGACAGGCTGATTATAGAGTGAGGTCGGAAGACAGGCTGATTATAGAGTGAGGTCGGAAGACAGGCTGATCATAGAGTGAGGTCAAAAGACAGGCTGATTATAAAGTGAGGTCAGAAGACAGGCTGATTATAGAGTGAATGTGGTGTCCCAAATCGTACCCTATTCCCTATATAGTGCACTACTTTATATAACAGCCCTATTCCCTATATAGTGCGCTACTTTATACTATAGCCTTATTCCCTAAATAGTGCACTTCTTTATTCTACAGCCCTATTCCCTATATAGTGCACTACTTTATACTACAGCCCTATTCCCTATATAGTGCACTACTTTATACTACAGCCCTATTCCCTATATAGTGCACTACTTTATACTACAGCCCTATTCCTATATAGTGCACTACTTTATACTACAGCCCTATCCCTATATAGTGCACTACTTTATACTACAGGCCTATTCCCTATATAGTCCAATTTGTAAGTCGCTCTGGATAAGAGCGTCTGCTAAATGACTTAAATGTAAATGTAAATGTAGTGCACTACTTTATACTACAGCCCTATTCCCTATATAGTGCACTACTTTATACTACTGCCCTATTCCTATTATAGTGCACTACTTTATACTACAGCCTTATCCCTATATAGTGCACTACAGCCCTATTCCCTATATAGTGCACTACTTTACACTACAGCCTATCCCTATATAGTGCACTACTTTTTCCTACAGCCCTATACATCCCATATAGTGCACTACTTTTGACCTGCTCTATAATAGGGAATAGGGTGCCATTTGGGACACCTATAAGTGTTGTTGTCTCTCTGTCACCACTGCAGCAGCTGAAGTTCATGCACACCCTGCATCAGTTCCTACTACTCAGCAGTCCTCCTGCCAAAGAGTCCAACTTCAGAGCTGCCAAAAACCTCTTTGGGAGCACCTTCGCTTTCCAGTATGTTCCCTTTTTAATATATATATATATATATATATATATATATATATATTATATAGCAGATGGGGATATAGTACAAAATCAGTTAATAACTAGATTTGTTGGGTCATTTCAAGAAAGCTAAATATAGAGATGTGTTTTTGGTTGTTGAGTCGATTTAGACCATGCCAATTTCAAGTTTAAATATCGGGAAAATAAATAAATATATATATGTATTTCAGGATATGTTGGTAACATTAGCTGGTCTTTCTTTGTTTTGTTCCCCCTCAGTAACATCATCATTCATATGCTCATGAAGGCACAACAGTGCACTTCATGTTTTGAAGTATTTTTTTTGATCTTACACTTGTTTTAAAAGTCTTCTATCGTACACTATGTTTCTGAAACATGTTTTTAAAATCACTTTTTCATTTGAGAATCACTTTTTATTTCATTAACACAGTAGATAATGTATTGGATAATTAATAATGACGTTTCTCTCTTCAGTGGTTCTCACATAGAAAATTGGCACTCCATTTTGAGGAATGGTTTGGTGGTTGCATCCAACACAAGACTTCAGGTAAAAACATTTTGTTTTGTTTTAATCTAATAATTGTTTATCAGCCTTTTAAAAAGCACAATCTGTGATTTCAACTTCCTGAGACTACTGTGTATTGTAAACTGTAGGTCTGAGTAAATGTAATAACCCTTCAAGACCTGAACACCAACAGTATTCACTCCAAATCACACTGTTACTAGAGCTGTGATGAKACCAGGATCSCAATATTTTGTCCYTGCCAAAAATGAAAACATGAAGAAGACAAAACTCYTRGGTCCTTTTAAAAAGCTGCTGTATGTAATATATTGTGTGTGCTATAGCCTGGATAATAAACACATGTAATTCTGGATGACAATGTGTTTGTTTCCAACATTAAGGCCGTTTTTCCTAAACAAGTTAAATCTGCTTTTTGTTTTGTATCGCGATACCGTCCCGGCCCTAACCGTTACCATACATATTTAAAATATGTTGCATATATTTTGCATGTTATCTCTGCAGACTAAACACATCTAATAGTTTTGGTTGTCTGTCGGCAGCTCCATGGCGCCATCTACGGGAGTGGAATCTATATCAGCCCAATGTCAAGCATATCATTTGGTTACTCAGGTACCCAGAAAACCAATTTACAGGAATTTGTAATCTTTGTAATTGTAATCTTTGTAATTCATTTTAAAAGTAGACTCAGCGAAATGACGTTACCACGAGCAGCGCCGCAGATATTGAGATGAGCGAGATGCAAGACTTTGCTCTSACACAGTATCTGCYCATGTGCACGGGTTGGCTTTAAGAGGTTACAGCGTGGTTGCCAGGGCACCAAAACAGAGGGACAAGTTGAGCCTCGCCCTTCAACGCTCTTAGTAGTTGTGGAAATTGATCCCCATTTATGCTATTTACTTTGTGCGTCTGTCATATCGCTGAGCCTTTAATACGTGAATTACACATTGTGTGACTGACTCTGTTTTCCTACCAGAGTCATTAAAGTTACAATGTAACGGTTAAAACTCTGTCGTATGTGAACCAAGACACTGTGACCGACATGTTCTTTCTGCACAATAAAGTCAAGATTCATTTACTCTCCTGTTTCTTGTTGAAAACGTGCCGGTTTCAGAGTAGAGCAGTGTCTGATTTGCAGACAAATGTTGCCCTGATTGTTATTATAACGTCTCTCCATTTTAGGGATGAACAAAAAACAGCAGAAAGTTACTTCGAAAGACGAAAATGCTACAAACAAGACCAACGTACAGGTAATCATAATAACATTCCCCAAACTTCTGTACGGTGTTAAAACTGGGGAAATTAACGTTGTATTCACTTCTGTACGGTGTTAAAACTGGGGAAATGAACGTTGTATTCACTTCTGTACGGTACGGTGTTAAAACTGGGGAAATGAACGTTGTATTCACTAAAGTTGTGTCCTTTTGCAGTCAACAAAGAAAGGACAGCAGCCCCAGTTTTTGCAAAGTCGGAACTTGAAGTGCATAGCCTTATGTGAAGGTACGTATGTGCTCTGGGCTGGAGTAACCACAGAACAACCATGGTATGTGTGTTCTGGGCTGGAGTAACCACAGAACAACCATGGTATGTGCTCTGGGCTGGGGTAACCACAGAACAACCATGGTATGTGTGTTCTGGGCTGGAGTAACCACAGAACAACCACGGGATGTGCTCTGGGCTGGGGTAACCACAGAACAACCACGGTATGTGTGCTCTGGGCTGGAGTAACCACAGAACAACCAGGTTATGTGTGCTCTGGGCTGGGGTCTTCACCACAGAACAACCAGGGTATGTGTGCTCTGGGCTGGGGTCTTCACCACAGAACAACCATGGTATGTGTGTTCTGGGCTGGGGTAACAACAGAACAACCATGGTATGTGTGTTCTCGGCTGGAGTAACCACAGAACAACCATGTTATGTGTGTTCTGGGCTGGGGTAACCACAGAACAACCATGGTATGTGTGCTCTGGGCTGGAGTAACCACAGAACAACCATGGTATGTGTGTTCTAGGCTGGGGTAACCACAGAACAACCATGGTATGTGTGCTCTGGGCTGGAGTAATGTCAAAGTGGAATTATGTTTTTCGAAATGTGTTACAAATTAATAAAAAATGAAAAGCTAAATGTCTTGAGTCAATAAGTATTCAACCCCTTTGTTATGGCAAGGAGCCTGAATAGGTTTAGGAGTAAAAATGTGCATAACAAGTCACATAATAAGTTGCATGGACTCACTCTGTGTGCAATAATAGTGTTTAACATGATACCTCATCTCTGTACTACCCACATTCAATTATCTGTAAGGTACCTCAGTCGAGCAGTGAATCCCAAACACTGATTCAACTACAAAGACCAGGGAGGTTTTTCTATGCCTCACAAAGAAGGGCACCTATTGGTAGATGGGTGAACATCCCTTTGAGCTTGGTGAAGTTATTAATTACACTTTGGATGGTGTATCAATACGCCCAGTCACTACACAGATACAGGGGTCCTTCCTAACTCAGTTGCCGGAGAGGAAGGAAACCGCTCAGGGATTTCACCATGAGGCCAATGGTGACTTTAAAACAGTAACAGAGTTTAATGGCTGTGATAGGAGAAAACTGAGGATGGATCAACAGCATTGTAGTTACTCCACAATACTAACCTAATGGACAAGAGAGAAAACAAAGTAGCATTTACAGAATAACAGTATTCCAAAATATGCATCCTGTTTGCAACAAAGTAATACTGCCAAAATAAATGTGGCAAAGCCATTCACTTTTTGTCCTGAATATAAAGTGTTATGTTTGGGGAAAATCCAATACAACAAATTACTGAGTACCACTCTCCATATTTTCAAGCATAGTGGTGGCTGCATCATGTTATGAAATGCTTGTAATCGTTAAGAACTGGAGTTTTTCCAGGATAAAAAAAGTAACAGAATGGAGCTAAGCACACGCTAAATTCTAGAGGAAAACCTGGTTCAGGCTGATTTCCACCAGACACTGGGAGATGAATTCACCTTTCAGCAGAACAATAACCTAAAACAAATTTGATGTCATCCATTTTGAGTTCAGSTTGTAACGCAACAAAATGTGGAATAAATGGCTACACTTTCTGAAACCACTGCATGTGAACTCTATTTCAATATATGTGTATTTAGTTTATTTCCAAAATGCTATATCCACCAATTTTTCACATGTCTACCTTTTTCATGAGAAAGTATTGCTTACCTGTGTGTACAATATTACTATTCACAGATTTTTTTTAAAATTCATAAGCCTTTTTTAAACATCGAATACACTACAAGGTTGCATTTCCTACTGTGCAGTTAAATTCTCAGCAACACAGGTGATCAAATTAAAATCCTACATCTGTATAGATCCATTGTTTAGCTGGAATAGAATGTTCYTTTCCTGTATAATTGACTGAGATATGTGGTTATCTTAAGATGAATGTAAGTCACTCAGGATAAGCGCATCGGCTAAATGTAAATGTTTTGCATACAGATCTCATTACTGTATTGAATATAATTTTTATTTTATTTTTTACAAATGTATTATTTGAACAGTTCTTTATTAAAAATGTAGTTATTTGTTACATTTGACTGTGTAAAACCTAGCAGTACTTATTTCTGAGAGTGAGGCGGATATACCGTATAGAATTTTGCCAAACAAAATGATCATTTGTCTCTGAAATGAAACCAAGTGATACGATTTTAAACAAACACAACTGTCATTGAACAACACCATGTCATGATTAGATAGTGTGGGGAGAAAAAAAAACCACAAGATTTAATTTCTTTAAACAATAAATGCTAATTTACTAACATTTCTGAAAATTAATATATAGCATTTTTTTGTTGTTGCACTAAACTCTTTATGTCCTCTTCCAGTAATCACATCCCCTGACCTGCACAAACACGGAGACATCTGGGTCGTTCCCAACACTGATCATGTCTGTACACGCTTCTTCTTTGTGTAAGTAGGCTCAAACAGTATCCCTTGCAGTAGTTATTGGACGGTATGCCCTTTATTGACATCCCTTACAGTGGTCTCAATTCATCAAGCAGACTAGGGGTTAGGGTAGAAGACTAGGGGTTAGGGTAGAAGACTAGGGGGTTAGGGTAGCAGACTAGGGGTTAAGGTAGAAGACTAGGGGTTAGGGTAGAAGACTAGGGGTTAGGGTAGAAGACTAGGGGTTAGGGTAGCAGACTAGGGTTAAGGTAGAAGACTGGGGTTAGGGTAGCAGACTAGGGTTAAAGGTCCTTTAAAGAAAATAGATGTTTGTTATTAAAGAAATAACACATACCAGTATTTGATAATACTAGTGAATAAACATTTACGTTTGACATTTTCCAAGAGTTTTATTAATAGCTCGAGTTCCCACAGGGAATTTGTTCTGGGTACTGAGAAGTGGTGTTCTTGTGTGATTCTTCTGGCCCAGTTATGAAGATGGCCAGGTGGGAGATACGAGCATCAACACACAAGACGCTGGCATCCATCGAGAGATCCTACGAGTCATCGGCAACCAGACCGCCACYGGATGAACAACACAGAAATACTGCTGACTCTCCTCCACCTCTCAGCTCAAAGCTGGATTTTAGAGCTGCGGAGGCCCGTCGTACAAAGTGTTTCCTTCCGATCAACGCAGAGAACACACAAACAACTTCAAAGTTTGAAATCCTCAAAGAAATAGCTACAGTGAAACCCACCACACATATTTACAACTGAAACACAACAAAACTCGAGGGAAGAACACATTTTGCTAAGTTTCTAAATACTATGAAGAATCCTGTTTTTCCTGAAGACACAGTACGTCTCTGTTTGACTGATAAGTTTCTAAATACTATGAAGAATCCTGTTTTTCCTGAAGACACAGTACGTCTCTATTTGATTCATTGGGACGATTTCATTCTTGTAGAGAACATTTAAAACGGTAAAACTCTTTGGTGAATATTTTGAGACTTTTTGCTAGTAGATGTGGGCCTTTTCGGGAAAAATAACTAGGAAAAAGTTCCTTCCTGTCTAGGAAAAAGTTCCTTCCTTTCTAGGAAAAAGGTCCCATCCATCTGACCTGGTTTACTATAGAGTTGTACCTTTTTAAAGTACAATGTATACTGAAGGTGTTGATATGCACTGTTTCTTAATGCTATATTCTTGTTCCAACAACTGGTTCATAACCTGAAAAACTACAACTTATTTTACACTTGATTATTTTTGGTGTGGGTGTGTATGTACACACACACACACACACACACACACACACACACACACACACACACACACACAGTACCAGTCAAAAGTTTGGACACAACAACTCATTCCAGGGTTTTTCTTTATTTTGACTATTTTCTACATTGTAGAATAATAGTGAAGACATCAAAACTATGAAATAACACATATGGAATCATGTAGTAACCAAAAAAAGTGTTCAACAAATAAAAATGTATTTTAATATTTAAGATTCTTCAAAGTAGCCACCCTTTGCCTTCATGACATCTTTGCACACTCTTGGCATTCTCTCAACCAGCTTCACCTGGAATGCTTTTCCAACAGTCTTGAAGGAGTTCCCACATATGCTGAACACTTGGCTGCTTTTCCTTCACTCTGCTGTCCAACACATCCCTAACCATCTCAATTGGGTTGAGGTCGGGGGATTGTGGAGGCCAGGTCATCTGATGCAGCACTCCATCACTCTCCTTCTTGGTCAAATAGCCCTTACACAGTCTGGAGGTGTGTTGGGTCATTGTCCTCTTAAAAAACAAGTAATAGTGCCACTAAGCCCAAACCAGATGGGATGGCGTATCACTGCAGAATGCTGTGGTAACCATGCGGGTTAAGTGTGCCTTGAATTTTAAATAAATCACAGACAGTGTCATCAGCAAAGCACCATCACACCTCCTCCTCCATGCATCACGGTGGGAACCACACATGCAGAGATCAACCGTTCATCTACTCTGCGTCTCACAAAGACACGGCGGTTGGAACCAAAAATCTCTAATTTGGACTCCTACCAAAGGACAGATTTCCACTGGTCTAATGTCCATTGCTCATATTTCATGGCCCAAGCAAGTCTCTTCTTCTTATTGGTGTCCTTTAGTWGTGGTTTCTTTGCAGCAATTAGACCATGAAGGTCTGATTCACACAGTCTCCTCTGAACAATTGATGTTGAGATGTGTCTGTTACTTGAACTCTGTGAAGCATTTATTTGGCCTGRAATTTGTGAGGCTGGTAACTCTAATGAACTTATCCTCTGCAGCAGAGGTAACTCTGGGTCTTCCTTTCCTGTGGCGGTCCTCAAGAGAACCAGTTTTATCATAGTGCTTGATGGTTTTTGCGACTGCTTTTGAAGAAACTTTCAAAGTTCTTGACATTTTCCCTATTCACTGACCTTCATGTCTTAAAGTAATGATGGACTGCCGTTTCTCTTTGCCTTTTTGAGCTGTTCTTGCCAAATAGGTATTTTACCAAACAGGGCTATCTTCTGTTTACCACCCCTACCTTGTCACAACAGAAATGATTGGTTCAAACGCATTAAGGAAAGAAATTCCACATTCACTTTTAACAAGGCATACCTGTTAATTGAAATTCATTCCAGGTGACAACCTCATGAAGCTGGTTGAGAGAATGCCAAGAGTGTGCAAAGCTGTCATGGCAAAGGATTTATTTATTTACTACATGATTCCATAGTTTTGATGTCTTCACTATTATTCTACAATGTAGAATAAAGAAAAACCCTTGAATGAGTAGGCGTGTCCAAACTTTTGACTGGTACTGTGTGTGTGTATATATATATACACACACACACACGTTATATTGGTAACCATTCCATGTAGACTGAGGCACACAGCGATATAATGAGTAGAATCGACATTAAGGTCAGGATTCAATCACGACTGCGGATGATCTGCATTTTAGCTCAGTTGACATTTTAAAGGTAATTTCCCATTCGAGCCGACATCTGCAGKGTTTACTTAGGCCATCTCCTCGATCGCGGTAACATTGCCTTTAAATGGTGCATAGCCCAAAATGGCCGATCGGATTGAATCCTGGTGTAAGAGCTTTGACTGACACGTCAAAAAAATGAGCGAAAATGTATGCTGTGTTAATTTAGGAAGTAGATCCATTTCCTTCACATATCATACCGAYAAATGTATATATTGGTTTCTTCTCCTTTTTATTGGGGGTCTACTGGTTTACAATGGCAAAGACTTTGATTCCAGTCAAGAATTTATACATATTACTGTATGGATGTGATCCATCTGCCAATTCAAAAGTTCCACGCACTTACCACTCACAACTAGTTCAACACCTATTTTCAAAAATAAAACATTTCAAATTGATATTTGTACTTTTGATTTAAAACTATGGGTGGATGTATAATCGACACCCCAATCTAAAATAAATTTTTTAAATAGGTTTTATTTTGTTATGGGGCTTCTATACATATTAAGCATTGGTGTTTACTGCTTGTTGTTTATATATATTGCTGTGATTTTAATGACCAATCAGAGCTCAGATTGATGTATACTAACCCTTGTCTTCACTGTAAGTGATATATTTCTAAGAATGGATGTTAGTTTAAAGTAGACATTGGTCATAGAGGACACCAACCACTCTGTACATGGTACAAGTCTTAAGTTTCCTAAAAAAACAGTACTGTAAACAGGTCATATTTTTTTTTWAATAAAACAAAAATGAATGACTAATGATTTTACCATTTTAAATATATGTCAGGTTTATTGTAACAAATATAAAACACAGACGGGGAGTTAATTAGCAACACATTGTTCATTTGTATTCRATAATTCAGTGGCCAAATCACATTAATATGATTTAATAATAATATTGTTTTAATATCGGTCGTGGTAATACCAACCTGACCAATACATACAGTGAAGCACAGGTGGACGTTGGTTTCGTGACTTGGTTTAAGATTCCAAAGACTAATATGTTTTCATAATCTGTATTACTGACATTATAGAATATCTTGACATTTTTAGCAGTACCACACAGTATCATGTATCTAATGAAAGGGTATATTGTTGCACCTGGAAGCACATAATCAAGTGTACCAAGGGATGACATCATGAATATCCATAAAAATAAAKTKAAAAGGAACTCAAAAGTACAAATTTAAGTCAAATATTTCARAGGAAATGTTAATCAGTTGGAGATGAGCAATATGATGGTCAGCGGTATATTTTGATTTTGATCTCATCTGTTTTGTGAGTTTCTTTTATCTGGATGTCTTTGTATTTTTAAGTATTATGTTATTATGCTACTTAGCATTTGGTGCCTTATAGACATGAATTAATGGTAATATAACAATACATACTGAATATATTGTCACAACAAGAAGGCCAAATATTTTCTGTATTGAGTTTTTATGGCTTTTTCTTTATTCTGCAAATGAATTCAGCTTTTTGGGGCTTTTTACAAGTTATGAAAATAGTAGCTTATGTACTTGTTTATGTTCAATAAATTAAAACTTGCTGAGAAACCACAATTTGTTAATTTCTTTACTCAGAATGGTTTCTGTAAGTGGGAGTTGGATGGAGATGGGGGGGGGGGATGGGATTATTTTTTTGTTATTTTATTACATCTTAAACTCYGTGTATTTCTTAGTGTTGTTTTCTTTTGAGTGGCAGCCTACAAATAAAACTTTGGTCAAGGTTTTTGTTTTTTCAGCACGTCAGCACGTAGGGCACACCGAGTGGTGTCACCTCGTTAGTATGTGTTACACTTATGCTGGTTGCCGTCTCGTTAGTGGTAAGATGTTTTACCTGTGCTGGCCCAGGTGATATTTAAGAGTGGCTAGCCCAGTGCTCTGGTTGTCTTGAGAGATGTGGAGGGTTAACACCTTTTAGTTGGCGCTCCCTGTGTGATTTCTACACAAACATTCCTTTGTCTGATCTCCCTGTTTTTTGTGTTTTGCTCACCTTTTTGTTTTGTTTTCCTGTCTTTAWGTTTGGTGTGGCCTTTTGTTTGCCTCTTCTCGGCAGATCTAGTGGGCGCTCATGGTGGGTGTCGTTAGTACGGTGGGTGTCGTTAGTTTTCCAGTTGTTGATGCTAGTCAACTCTCAGTGTACAGAGTGTCTTCCAGTACCCCTCCTAAAAACCTGTTTTGTTCTGATTATCAGTGACTGTTAAGTTCCTCTTCTGTTTCTTGTTGGGGAACGTAACAATCCTGATTTCACAAATGTAATATCAGTAACACAAGAGTTAACCGAGAGCAGCTGTGTGTACCACATGTATTCGTGACCTCTTTTTCTTCATTCTTGCATATCGGTAGTTGCGAGACATGRAGACGAGATGTCAATAGATCCCCTTGACCTTCAGTTCATCCTGTAGACGTCTCAGGTAGTCAGGGTCAGGGT
The DNA here is from genome assembly GCF_002910315.2 of Salvelinus sp. IW2-2015. Taxonomy (NCBI): domain Eukaryota; kingdom Metazoa; phylum Chordata; class Actinopteri; order Salmoniformes; family Salmonidae; genus Salvelinus; species Salvelinus sp. IW2-2015. Next base: position 27,551 of record NW_019944751.1, read on the forward strand.
AACCATAGCTGGGAAACCATGGATATAAAAACAAAACTTAAATTCATAACTACTGTCTCCCCCTTTTTTTGAGTTTGTACTTCCTATAATGGAATTTAAGGGAACGCTTCAATCGTGCAGCTCTAATGCAGTATAATGCATTGAAAGACATGTTATGAGAATTTATAACCCCCCTTTTTTATAATTAAGCAATAAGGCCCAGGGGGGGTTGTGGTATATGGACAATATAGAAGMTTGGTGGCACCTTAATTGTGGAAAACGGACTTGTGGTAACGGCTGGAGCGAAATACYTGGAATGGTATCAAATACATCAAACARYCGGTTTCCGTGCGTTTGAGTCCATTCCATCRGCTCCGTTCCAGCCATTATTATGAGCCGTCCTCCCCTGGCCGATTTACCGCCACGCAACGCGGGGTGCCTGGACACAGCCCTTAGCCGTGGTATATTGGCCATACAGCACAAACCCCCGAGGTGCCTTCTATTGCTATTATAAACTGGTTACCAATGTAATTAGAACAGTAGAAATACATGTTTTGTCATAGCCTTGGTATATGGTCTGATATACCACGGCTGTCAACCAATTAGAATTCAAGGATCGGACCACCCAGTTTATAAATGTCTTGTAATTAGCTCATTATGCGTGTAAGTCACGCATTACAATATGTAACCCATTCTACAGAATGYAGTGCATCCCATCCATACTGTACTTACCAACTGGTGCCTCCGCTTCTGGAGGTTTTATGGTGGATATCGTTCCACGTGACCATGTTTTCCATGCCTGTGGTGGAAGATCGGCCAATAGTGAACGTGAGTCGCTGCTCGAAGGCCCTGGCCAGGAGAGCCAGAACATTCCTACCCTCTGAGGAATCTGGGAGATACGCTGTACGTGATGCACCATGGTAAGTCTGACCCGGGTTGGGATGCTCCTCCTACGTGACCAAGTCAGTAAGAGTATAACGTAAGAGGATCGACATGAGCAAGGCTTTGTGTAGATTTTTAGCATCTTGATCACGTAAAAGGGTGGGTGCTTGGGGATGCAAGGTGATTAGTAGAATATGTGTTTCTGGGCATCGCCTCGTTGAAGGAAGGACATTCGCTAGGAAGGATGTAAATTAGGAAGGATGTAAATTAGGAAGGATGTAAATTAGGAAGGATGAAAACTAGGAAGGATGTAAACTAGGAAGGATGTAAACTAGGAAGGATGAAAACTAGGAAGGATGTAAACTAGGAAGGATGTAAACTAGGAAGGATGTAAACTAGGAAGGATGTGAACTAGGAAGGTTGTAAACTAGGAAGGATGTAAACTAGGAAGGATGTAAATTAGAAGTGCTGTGCATGTTATGTGCCCATGGTAGAATAGTGGCTTCGTATGTAGTTTGAATGTTTAACTCGTTTACCTTCTGTATTCCACTTGGAATGTGGTACTGAATCACGATTGTTCCATACGTCTCATATCCAGACAAACAAGATCTTTCCTTAGTAACAGTCATAGTACCGCCATTTGGCTGCGTCCCTTTCAATTCCCCATAGACTGCCCCACAGGTTGGACAGACAGGTTTGGTCTTGAACGCCTGCTCCAGACAGCCTCTACAGAACGAGTGTTTACATTTCAACGTCTCCTTTGTGTTCTCTTTAATGGCGTCCAGACAAATCGGACATGACTCTTCTTCCTCGTCCGACTGCTTGTTGCGCGTAGTACCAGAGGCTCGGGCGCTAACTCTCTGGGGTGTCAGGGGTCGTTGTGATGTCACGGCGGAACTGGAACAGCGCCGTAGAAAATCCTCCAATAGCACAATATGTATATAACGCCCTGTCACTGTAATGTTGTCTTTACTGGGGCTTCCTTCAATCAAAAGTTCAGGAAACTGTCCCTGCAAGCTTTTGTAGTGTTGTGGATCCAACCTGTAAGTCTTCACTTTCAGATCTGTAGCGAGTCTCTGATAGAACGTGACAAAGCGCTCTCTGGCGAAATGAACCCGAACCGGGTCTTTTCTGTGGCTTTGAAAGGTCACCACCATTTTGTCACCAGGTTTATTAATTAAGACGTCTTCCCCTTGGATTCTCTTCAGCTCCTTTGAGCATCTCTGTTGGATAAAGTCCCAAACGACTCCAACTATCGGCACTGGTTTCACTGAAGTAGGTGACRGAGAACGCTGTTGGTGACGAAGAGGACTGTCTCTGAGATTGGGGGCAGCAACATATCTGTCTAGACTTGACATCTTCACAAATAGGTCCTCTATTTCATCAAATGATCCCTGCACTTCGTAATGCAAGGTTCCTGTAACGCGGTTACCACGTTCAGTGAGAATGTACTTCACCTGGTTAGGCTCTATGAAAGTGTTTGGATCTACAGTGAGAGTAACATCTGAAAATACCTGGAAAAACACGAAGGGTTCAGCAAGTCAATATGTAAATGAGTGTGGCATAAATAGTACAATGACAGATGGATCATTATTAGGCCTAAATGCCGGTTTCTGACCAAACCCGCACTGTAAAATACATCTAGTTGTTTCAACGAAATACTAATAAAGAACTGAATCCAGAGACTCTTTTTTTGGTTTGTTTTTCTCAACTTTTCGGTCAAAGTGTTACCTTCGGAGCATCTTACCAAAATCAAAAAGAGGCTATGAGACACAGAGGGTATCGAGTTGAACAAGAAAAGCCATATCTCAGACTGGAATAAAAAGATAAAAGAATAAGATGGCAAAGAAACACGAGACACTGCGGACTCAGAGGAACTCTGCCTAGACAGGGAGCATCCTGGATGTCTACCTCGTCGACTGTTTTGTTCGTACGTTGAACTGGACAGAAAGGAAGCTCTGCCTAAAATTGGCCAGCACCCTGGAGCAGCCTCTTCACTGCTTGACGTTCGAACGACTGGACAGACGGATCTGCTAGAAGGCGCAGTTTCCTGGAGTCAGCCTCTTCTCACTGTGTGACGGTTGTTGCACTGGACATGGCCACGAGGAACTTAGGCCTAGAACAGGGCCAGCACCTCTGGATCCCTCTTCACTTTGACGTTGTGACTGGACAGAGGAACTCTGCCTAGAAGGCCAGCATCCCGGAGTCCGCCTCTTCACTGTTGACGTTGAAGACTGAGACAGAGGAACTCTGCCTAAGAGAGGCCCGCATCCTGGAGTCACCTCTTCACTGTTGACGTTGTGATGGACAGAGGAACTCTGCCTAGAAGCCAGCATCCCGGAGTCGCCTCTTCACTGTTGACGTTGAGACTGGACAGAGGAACTCTGCCTAGAAGGCCAGCATCCCGGAGTCGCCTCTTTCACTGTTGACGTGAGACTGGACAGAGGAACTCTGCCTAGAAGGCCAGCATCCTGGAGTCACCTCTTCACTGTTGACGTTGAGACTGGACAGAGGAACTCTGCCTAGAAGCCAGCATCCCTGGAGTCACCTCTCACTGTTGACGTTGAATGGACAGAGGAACTCTGCCTAGAAGGCCAGCATCCGGAGTCGCCCTTCACCTGTTGACGTTGAGACTGGGACAGAGGAACTCTGCCTAGAGAGGCCATGCATCCGGAGATCACCCTTCAGCTGTTGACGGTTGAGACTAGAGCGAGAGAGGCAATCTGCCTAGAAGGCCAGACAATCCTGGAGCACCTCTTTCACTGTTGACGTTGGACGGAACAGAGGAACTCTGCCTAAGAAGGCCAGCATCCCGGAGTCGCCTCTTCCCTGTTGACGTTGAGACTGGATAGAGGAACCTTGCCTAGAAGGCCAGATCCTGGAGTCACCCTCTTCACGTTGACGTTGAGACTGGACAGAGAGAACCTCTGCCTAGAAGGCAGCATCATGGAGTCACCTCTTCACTGTGAACGGTTGTAGACTGGACAGAGAGACTCTGCCTAGAAGGCCAGCATCCTGGGAGTCGCATCTTCATGTTGACGTTGAGACGCTGTTATAGGCGGGTACATAAATTGTATATCGAAGCATATCAGATACATGATGAGCTGGCGCTCATGTTTCTCAAACTATACCACTCTAATGTACTTGTTCCTTCTTGCTCAGTTGTGCATTAGTAACAACAACGTGCCATTGGAACACAGGAATGATGGTTGCTGATAATGGGCCTCTGTACGTCTATGTAGATCAGCATCCGTTTCCAAGCTACACTATAGCATA